>NC_080550.1:10305018-10440018 GCF_028640845.1 Ahaetulla prasina
GTATCGTGTTACAAACAGTTCCTGAAGTTTCTTTCAATTGGTGTGTCTGATGTCTGAACCAGTTTAGAAAAGCTCCTGGACTTCTGATATTGGCCTGAAATAATTTGCCCGCAAGGCATTAAATCAGTGGTAGTCAACCTGGTCTCTACTGCTCACTAGTGGGTGTTCCAGCTTTCATGGTGGGCGGTAGGGGTTTTGTCCGATACTGAAGCACTTTCCTTTTTAAAAAATTTAATTGACTTTTTTAAAAAATTCATAGCATTATTTAAAAGTATTTTCTTTGGGTTTTCATAAAATTCCCCATGACAATTTAAATTTCTGAAAATATACTATTTGTATCGCCCGCGCATAAGTTTAGTTCACGTTACGTAAGTGAAACCAAATGGCGCTATAGTGCGACCGTAAACAAAAGAGCCTCGTCCCAGAATAGCTCGCGCATCTCCCTCCACACCACCCAGCTGTAACAGACAAGCAGAGCTGGTAGCCGGTGCTCCCACCCCCTCAATCCACGATGCACGAGAGGCATGCGCAGACGACAATACTCGGCGCATTACTGTGGAACTGGTGGGCGGTTAGAAAATTTTACTACTAACAGAGATACAAAAGTGGGCGGTAGTATAAAAAGATTGACTACCCCTGCATTAAATGGTCATCTTGTAAAAATAGACTGATTTATTTACTTTTTTCCAACCAGGCAGCAGGTGATGTGGTTGATATCAGAGAAATCGCAGAAAGCGATGAGCCTGAAATGAAAGGTGAGCATTATTTCCTCTATCCTAGTTTTGCAATACTAGTTGGCTTGTGGAAACGCTTCTGTTCCCTTTATGTTCGGTATAATGCTGAAAATAATCTGTGGCCACTTTAAAGTAGTGGCCTATGATGTGTTTGGTTAGGTTTCTGCAGAGGTTCACAAAAACCAGAACATATATTCATGTATTTGCACATTGACACAGTTAGCGAGTGACCATATATAGCCCATCCTAAACAAATAAAACTTTTTATGAGGTTCTTTTTATTTTTCTGAAGGGTCGCTGGGCTTTCTTGCAAAATGTGTTAAGTTAGAGGTGTTCAAAATTGACTAGAGGTAAGTCCTTGATTAGCGACTGCAGTCGGAACTTGGTCATGGAGCAAAGCAGCCCCCAAGCGAAATGGTGACTGTGCTTATGATCGTACTCCAGCTTTTCTTCGCTTTACAGACCTGCAAAGGTCCTAAATGCGAGGATTGGTTCGCAAAGTTACTTCTTCATCACTGTCGTAACTGATGAAGTTACTAAATTTCTAGACTGGGATTCCCTATGCCCTCGTCACTTCTCGCCTGGACTACTGCAATGCTCTCTGCATGGGGCTCCCCTTGAAGAGTACCCGGAGGCTCCAGTTGGTCCAGAATGCGGCTGCGCGGGTGATAGAGGGAGCCACTCGTGGCTCTCATATAACACCACTCCTGCGCAGGCTGCGCAGGCTGCACTGGCTGCCTGTAGTCTTCCGGGTGCACTTCAAGGTGCTGGTTACCACCTTTAAAGCACTCCATGGCTTAGGACCGGGATATTTACGGGACCCCCTTCTGTTACCATTTGCCTCCCACCGACCGGTGCGCTCCCATAGAGAGGGTCTCCTCAGGGTGCCGTCAGCCAAACAATGTCAACTGGCGACCCCCAGGGTGAGAGCCTTCTCTGTGGGAGCACCTACCCTCTGGAACGAGCTTCCTTCTGGACCCCGTCAACTTTCTGACCTCTGGACCTTTCGCCGCGAGCTGAAGACGTATTTATTCTTCTGAGCAGGACTGGCATAAAATGGGTTTTTAAATTGGATTTCAAATGGGGTTTTATATTATGTATTTTATAATTAAATTATTGGCCATATTGAATAAGTTTTTTAATTGGTTTTATTGTATTGTATTGTATTTTACTTGGCTGTTAACCGCCCTGAGTCCTTCGGGAGAAGGGCGGTATAAAAATTAAATAATAATAATAATAATAATAATAATAATAATAATAATAATAATAATAATAATAATAATAATAATAATAATAATAATAATATTATTATTATTATTATTATTATTATTATTATTAAATAAGGCATAACATAACATAACATCAGAGTTGGAAGGGACCTTGGAGGCCTTCTAGTCCAACCCCCTGCCCAGGCAGGAAACCCTACACCATCTCAGTCAGATGGTTATCCAACATTTTCTTAAAAATTTCCAGTGTTGGAGCATTCACAACTTCTGCAGGCAGGTCCTTCCACTTATTAATTGTTCTAACTGTCAGGAAATTTCTCCTTAGTTCTAAGTTGCTTCTCTCCTTGATTAGTTTCCACCCATTGCTTCTTGTTCTACCCTCAGGTGCTTTGGAGAATAGTTTGACTCCCTCGTCTTTGTGGCAGCCCCTGAGATATTGGAACACTGCTATCATGTCTCCCCTAGTCCTTCTTTTTGTTAAACTAGACATACCCAGTTCCTGCAACCGTTCTTCATATGTTTTATGTTTAGCAGTTGCTAAACAGATATTACCGATAGGAGATATTGCTGAGACCTATATGGCTTCAAAGAAAAAGAACACCTTGGGTCATTTCCTTTTGATTTTGTCATGGTTCATTGCTAAAGTCTGTGAATTCTGTGTTTAGTCCCCACCATCTGGATGGTTTATAAAAATCCCCTATCTGAAATTTGAAAAAGTTGCTAAATTTTGGATTGGATGGGCCTTTTGTTTTTATTTATTTGTATCCCGCCTTTATTGTTTTTTACAAATAACTCAAGGTGGCGAACAGACACAGTACTGCTTCCTCCTCCTATTTTCCCCACAATAAAAACCCTCTGAGGTGGGTTGGGCTGAGAGAGAGTGACTGACCCAAGGTCAACAATTGGCTTTTATGCTTAAGGCAGGACTAGAACTCAGAGTCTCCTGGTTTCTACTCTTAACCTCTAGACCAAACTGGATCTCTTTTGCTTGATCCAGGAGAAGGCAGCATCTTGTGATTAATAATGGATGGCACTGAATCCCCTCCCCATTGTCTCAAGTTACTGTTCTTTGAAAATAATACAAGGTTTCCTTTTTGGTATAATAGCAACCCCTTATTTGTTTGCTATCGCATCTCTGGTTTACTAGCAGAACTACACGAAAGCTTTTAATAAAACCTTTGAATTGTCTGGTAATTATGTTTACCAAAGCAAACATCACAACAAAACACTTATTTAATTCTTCAGGAAAGCACAGAACTGCTCACAGACCTCATTCAAAACCAAAAATCTGTGCTTTTGAGGGGAATGTCGAGGAGAGCGGAACAGATAAAAAACCCAATGGGGACTTAAAATCAGAAGAGGACCTTTGGGCCCGACTTGATGAGCTGGAAAGACAAGAGCAAATCCTCGGTGAACTCAGCAGGTACTTTAAGCATGGACTGTGGGAGTTTCCAGAAGAAGGGAGAATATTTAGAAGAGAAGCAAAGGTGTGAATGGGTTTTCTATTTGCCCTAAAGCAAGTGGGAATCCTTAGATCCTAATAAGAATGGAGAAAGAAATAATGTGCTCTAACTTAGTAGAGTAGAGTAGAGTAGAGTAGAGTAGAATAGAGTAGGGTAGGGTAGGGTAGGGTAGAATTAGAGTAAAGTAGAGTAGAGTAGAATAGAGTAGAGTAGAAGACAAAAAGAAGAGGAGTAGAGTAAATAAGAGTAGAGTAGAAGAGAATATGAATAGAATAGAGGAGAATAAGAATAGAATAGAACAGAACAGAATACTTAATTTGGCTATGTGTGATTAGACACACAAGGAATTTGTCTCTGGTGCAGAAGCTCTCGGTGTACTTCGAAAGCAACAATGTAATGATCACCATCACCATCACCATCATCATCATACCAATAAATGGGAGGAGAAAGTAAAGAAGATAATAAGGATAAATAATAATACTGCAGCCATACTACATGGATAAATACAAATTCTCCCCGCTACTTGTTAAGGCAATTTGAACCTTGTATGAATCAACACTTAAAGCACCTTATTCTCGACGTCATTCTTCTTAGGGAACTTTGGGATTTGTAGTTCTGCAAAAGGGAAGAACATGGTTATCTTAAAAATGTGAGGAAACTGCTATGACAGGGCAGTTCACCCATAATATCTCTGGAATGACTGTCTTGGGAGAAAGAACGAAGGCAGCGATGGTTGGTTATGGTGTTCATAAGTAACCTGCTAATTTAGAAGGCACTGGCATTTCAGCTTCTAATGAATGGCAGGAGGAGAAGGATGTTCTAAAAGGTCCAGTCTTCCCATTGAAGGAAATGATTACATAACTGGTCTGATTTAGCAATATAGAACCTTTCTTACGGTGCTAGAGGACCCTAAAGAATTTCAAATCATTAGTCTGATTTAATTATTATTTGACCAAAAAAAAACAAAAAAAAAAACAAAAAACCCACAGCCTAAAAACAAACCAAAACATACAGATCACCTATTTTATCTTAGGACTTAAAATCCCATCTTTCATTTATTTTTCCCCCTCCCTGCTCATTCTTTCTCCAGGATTTCTGAGACTAGCAATGTAAAGGCAGAAGGTGCCTCTTCCTCTGAAGAAGATGGAGAAGACAAAAAGTTAAACCCAGATGTTCTTCAGAAGGAAGAAAAACCTAACACTCAGGGCAACTTTCAGAAGGACGTAACCGGCTTTGAATCATTCGGAAGTCAGCTTAATGGCCCCAGTCATTATGGCAGCGACGACGAAGATGATTTCGCCATTAGTGAGAATGCTGTGCCGACAATATATTTCTCCCACACTGTGGAACCTAAAAGGGTTTGTATTGTTAAGAAGATGTGTCACGAAGCAGCCTTCCCTAACAGTGTCCTCCAGATGTGTTGAACCTGGACCTTCAAGAATTCTCAGTTTGCATGATCAAATTCTTGGAAGCCCAGGTCCAACACATGGAACCTAAAAGGGTTTGCATTACCAAGAAGATGGTAATTCCCTAGCTTGGTGTCCTTTAGATGTGTTGGACTGGACCCCCAAGAATTCTCAGTTACAAATTTTTGGAACTTCAGGTCCAACACATGGAACCTAAAAGGGTTTGTAATATCAAGAAGATGTGTTGTGAAGCTGCCTTCCCTAGCTTGGTGTCCTCCAGATGTGTTGGACCTGGATCTCCAAGAATTCCAGACCTTTGACCATGAAAAGTGAGAACTCACCATGAAATTGCTCCTCTGATATATCTGGAGTATACTATCAGTTTGGGGAAGCTATGATGGAGTCTTGTGGTTGCTTGATGCTTTCCTGCTGGCTGATGATTGCTGGTGTGGTGTGTAGTAATATATCTGTCAACATCGGAGTAAGTATAGGAGTGTATATGTTAGCCAAGCTTGGAATGTTTATTAGTTGTTTTCAGTTTTTAGCCTTTCCAAATGGAGACCTTTTTATTGAGCGGTAAGACAAAAACTAAATGTGACCAATCTATCTGTAACGGGGAGAAAAGTAAGCCTGTCAGGAAAGTATGATAGAAGTTGCATATCTTTTAGTAAGTGATGTATTTATTTCTTGCCCAGCTCTAACCCCGGTGAACTCATTAGTTTTATTCATGAGGAAGTTCACAGAAATTCATTTATCTTTTTAGCGGGTGGTGGTTTTGCAAACTTTGAGAACTCCTGAACTAAGCCATTTTTAAAAGAACTGTAGTTTACTGACCTGGCCATAATTAGTTAGATTCACACCATCCTATAAATCAAATATACTACACTAGTTGCAAATGTAACACTGAACTGTGGTTTAACGCTACATACTGTGCATAAGAGTTGGATTCAAGAACTTCCTGTCTTTGACATGCTTAAAGGAGATTTCCTTTTTCAACTCGTTGTAAAGGTAAAGGTTCCCCTTGCACATATGTGCTAGTCGTTCCCAAATCTAGGGGGTGGTGCTCATCTCTGTTTCATAGCCGAAGAGCCAGTGCTGTCCGAAGACGTCTCCGTGGTCATGTGGCTGGCATGACTCAACGCCAAAGGCGCACGGAACGCTGTTACTTTGCCACCAAAGGTGGTCCCTATTTTTCTACTTGCATTTTTTTACCTGCTTTCGAACTGCTAGGTTGGCCGAAGCTGGGACAAGTAACAGGAGCTCACCCCATTATGAGGCACTAGGGATTTGAACCGCCGACCTTTCTGATCGACAGGCTCAGCGTCTTAGCCACTGAGCCACTGTGTCCCCTCTACAAACTCATAGCAGTTTAGTGTTATACATGATCCTGGACAAATTGTGACCATTCTTAATTAAAAGAATAAGTCGGCCTCAGACCTTATTTCCTAATGCTGACTTCTTTCTTTAAGACAACTACAGTTGCAGATTTGCACATAACTACAAACCTTAGCTTCTTAGAAATGAAAGCAAAATTCCCTTAACTTCTTATAGCTGAGAAAAAAAAATCCACTGTACAATTTCACGGATGTAGTGACATATCAATCAGAGTCAAAACTGGTGTGGTGTCTATGAATTAAGTGTATCCCATGAACACAACCCTTTGTGCTTTTGATAAACCATGTTTATTTTAACATTGGCTTAGCTCAGTGTCGGCTAACCTATGGCACATGTGCCAGAAGTGGCATGCGAAACCATCCCACGAAGGATGCGTGGGCTCGCTGGCTCCTCTTTCGCGTTCCTGTGATCACGTGCGAACCGGTTAGCTGACCGTCGTGGGAGCGGCGGAACCCGGAAGAGCAGCATTCCGGCACACATGCACAGGCCAGTATCCGACCTTTTGGGTTGACGCTGCGCACATGCGTGATGGCCAGCTGTTCGTCGGGTGCGCTTCCAGGCTGGTATCCAGGTATTTGGGTGCCGGCTCGCACATGCGCGATGGACTGCCGCTCTTCTGGGTATCACTGCTCCTGTGCACGTGACAGCCAGCGGGGCCGCACATACCACGTGGGATGGTTTTGCCTGCCACTTCCGGCATGCAGGTCGGCACGCGGGAACGTCTAAGATTTGCCGTCACGGGCTTAGCTCATGGTATGAACCAAGCAACTTTTGCTATTGGGCTTCGTTTGATTTATTTCCTTCACCTGGCAAGAGAATAAGATTTTGCTTTTGTGCCGTTCCCCTTCCTGAACGCTCACAACTACTGTATGTTTTGACATCAGGTACGAATAAACACGGGGAAAAATACTACTTTAAAATTCAGTGAAAAGAAAGAAGAAGCAAAACGGAAACGGAAGAACAGCAACGGAAATGGACACGGGGTGACAGAACTGCCGAATATTAAAACGCCGGCAGATATTTATCGGTATGAACATTGGGAACGTTAACGTCCTGCAAGGGGTGTATGCGTGTGTATTTGCAGCTAATCTTAACTGAGTTGAAATAATATGTCCGCAGGAAGTCCTTGATTTATAGCCATTTGTGTAGTGGCTGTTTGACATTATAAACTTCAGACTGAAAACAAAATGTGACAACTGGTCCTTGCCAGAGGTAGCTCCGGTGATCAGCTGGCCCCACCCCTGCCCTCTCCTTTCCTTTATTTCCTGCTTTCTAGCCCATCTCAATCACATGGCACAGCTGATTTCTGCCCCCCTCGCTGTTCTACTTAACGTTGCTGACGTGGAAGGTAAGCAGCTGAGCTTCTAAATGCTCCATTTTCAGCACAAAGTGCGTGCTCACCGAACCGGTAGTAAAAAAATGTTTGAATTCCACCACTGATCCTTGCACTTGATAACCATCATAGGATCCTCACATTTCCCCAGAATCATGTGATCAAAATTTGGGTGCTTGGCAACCAGCATGTATTTGCAACATCCCAGGGTCACGTGATTGCCATTTTCAGCTTCCCAGCTGACTTCCGACCAGCAAAGTCAGCGGGGAAGGCAGGATTTGCTTAATGACTGCAGGAGTCATTTAACAGTGACAATGTTTTGCTTAACAACTGCAGTAAAAAAAGATCATAAAATCAGGCGTGACTCACTCGCTCAGCAATAGAAATTCTAGCCCTCGTTGTGGGCCAGAAATTGACTTATCTGCAATGTCTTCCTGCACCTTTAACATCTTTTTAGGCCTATCTGTTTTTGTGGTTTTCATACTTAATCGTTATTTATGCTATAAATGATCCGATAAAATGACCTGAAGAGAATTGGGAAAGCAATTAATAACCCTGGTTCATGTTATTTGTCTGCCAGTTTGGGGACATGTAACAAGTATTGCTTTAATATTTTAAAGCACAGATTATTAAGAGAATTCAGCCACTTAAAGCCTGGATATTAGAATGTTAAAAATGTTAAAAATCGTACAGAGATGATTCGGTATGATTTCTCAATTTTCAGGTTAGGAATCTGTGTTTGTAATATTTCCTGCAGCTTTTTAAGGAATCCTTTCTCAATTGATCAGTGAATTAAGATAGCGTATTTTAGGGATAATCTTTATGGGGGCAGAAAGCTAGTTGGAAATGTAACATGTTAACATAAAGTTAACAAAAGAAATTAAAGAGAAAGAAGAGACAGATTATTATATGAATGGCTTGAGTCTAGAAATAAAGGAAAAAAAATAAAGGGGAGAAATTAGAATGTACAGAATGTATTAGAAATGTACAATATGTAAATAATAAACATATAAGAATCTAGAAAAGTAAAGCTATTAGTATTAAATAATTTAATGTAAACAAAGAAAAGGGGATAAGAAAGAAAATAAAATAACAAATGTGATATGGGAGAAAAGGTATAAAAGCGAAAGAAGACCACTAAGAAACGCTGTTTAGAAATAGGAAATATTTATATATTATGTGTTGTGTGTTTGTCAGATTGTGTATCACATTAAAACAATAACAAATTAAAGAAAAAGAAATGTAACATGGAGTCGGTTAGATTCAACGTTCCATTCTCACATTCATATGTCTGTCTTAGCATCTGTATAAGGGCTGAATCTGGTGAGATGATACCCAGCAAGAATCCAAGCTAGAGATGACTTATGTAAACATGGACTAGTTGTCCAGGGTCATTCGCAAACCGGCAACTATTGTTTAACGTGGGAGGAGAATGACTGGAGTTGAACTATGAAGCACAGAGTGTAAATTATCAAGTTTAAAGAATAACAATGTTGACTTATTTATATGCAGAGAACAAATCATTTACTTTTACGGCTTCATTTGGGGCTGATATCTGATCTAACCAAGTCAAGTTAGAGAGTCTTCAAGCTGAGTAAGCCAATTCCTGAATAAGAGGTTCAATTTTACGGAGGTGATGTTTACTGCCAAATTTTGGGGTGAAGCCTGAGGACCTTCTGGCCCAATGCTTGAATTAGAGCTGGGGACCTTGGAGGTTTTCTAATCCAGCCCCCTACTCAGGCAGGAAACCCTATATCATTTCAGACAACTGCTTGTCCAATCTCTTCCTAAAAACTTCCAGTGTTGGAGCATCTACAACTTCTGGAGGCAAGTTGTTCCACAGAGTGTTTTAACTGTCAGGAAATTCCTCCTTAGTTCTAGGTTGCTTCTCTCCTTGAATAGTTTCCATCCTTTGTTTTATTGTCCTGCTTTCAGGTGCTTTGGAGAATTGCTTGACTCCCTCTTCTTTGTGGCAGCCCCTGAGATATTGGAACACTGCTATCATGTGTCCCCTAGTCCTTCTTTTCATAAGACTAGACATATCCAGTTCCTGCAACTGTTCTTTATATGATTTAGCCTCCAGTCCCCTAATCAGCTTCATTGCTCTTCTGTGCATTCTTTCTAGAGTCTTAACATCTTTTTTACATTGTGGCGACCTAAACTGGAGTGTGGCCTTTATAATACCATTATAAAATGGTATTAGCACTTCACGTGGTTTGATTCTATCTCTCTGTTATACAGCCTAGAATTGTATTGGCTTTTTTGGCAGCTGCAGCACACGGCTGGCTCATATTTAAGTGATTGTCTACTAGGACTCCCAAGATCCCTCTCACAGATACTAGTACTGAGTGAGGTGCCACCTATACTATACTATACTATACTATACTATACTATACTATACTATACTATACTATACTATACTATACTATACTATACTATACTATACTATACTATACTATACTATACTATACTATACTATACTATACTATACTATACTATACCTGTGCATTTAGTTTTTCTTGCCTAAATACCTAAAAACCTTACTGTTTCACCATTGAATTTCATTTTGTTAGAAGAGGCCGAACAACATATGGTTTGCCCAATAGGATCCAACGGTCTTGAGTATCTTTTTTTTTTAAAGGATAAAGGAGGAGCAGGTAAAGCCATAATGTAATTAATTTGTCCCCAAGATGGAGTGAAATTATGGTGAATTTGTCATACGCTTCTCTCCTCGCTTCTTCCAAATACTTTTATTAAAGCTAACATTTGTCCTTTGCAGAGTCTTTGTTGATGTTGTGAATGGAGAATATGTCCCTCGTAAATCAATTTTGAAGTCTCGAAGCCGGGAGAACAGTGTTTGCAGCGATACCAGCGAGAGCAGCACCACTGAGTTTGACGACAGGCGAGGAATTCTGAGAAGCCTGAGCTATGAGGACGCGACCCATAGCGACAACAGTGAGGGCATCTTGGAAGAGGAAGAGGAAGAGCAGCGGGAGCAGAGTCCCCTTTCTAGAAAAGCACCTCCCTTGTCAGGAATGTATGAGGTAAAGAGAAGGCCCCGGTCACTTTCTCTTAACACACCTCACAGGATTGTCGTTGTGGCGAAAAGAGGAGGAAGAAAGAACATTATGTACAGTAATGGCCAAAATTGTGGAAACCTTTTGGGGAAAGTGTATTTCTGAGGTTTGATGGCTAATAACACCACTTTTTGTTTTTTGAGTTTCAAGATCATCATATTCCACTGCTAGAAGGGCCTGGGAATAGCCCAGATCTTAACCCAATTGAAAATCTATGGAGCCGACTAAAGAACCTTGTTAGTCAGAAGCCATCATTCAATCTTGGTTTCATATTATAACAGCTGCAGAACTAAAAGACTTGGTTCACTCCATGGGAAGACGTTGTAAGGCCATAATTCATGCTAAAGGCTACCCAACTAAGTATAAACTGACATGGTGATCATTTGTGTATATCTCATTTTTTCTGTGGTGATAATTTTTGTGTATCTCGTTTTTTCTGTGATGATAATTTTTGTATATCTTGTTTTTTTCTGTGGTGATAATTTTTGTATGTCTCGTTTTTTCTACTGTTTCACTTTTCTTCTTTATACTGTAACTGGTATTCTAATAGCAAATCCTTTATAAAAGTTATTGCATTACATTCTTGATTAAATTATCTTTCCATTGATATGTAATTTCATGGTACTACTCCCAAAAAAGTGATGTTACTAGCTAGTTTTAGAAAATACATTTTCCCCAAAAGGTTTCTACAATTTTGGCCACTACTGTATGTTCACCGCCTTGAGTTGTTTATCAAAACAATAAGGCTGGGATAATAAAAATCAAATAAATAAATAACAACTCTTGGAACGTTTACCCCTCCAATTTCAAACTTGGATTGTGCCCAAGGTTGATAAAACTGTGAATGCTTGCGTGATCTTCATTTGGGTGATCTTTTGAAAAAAAAAAGAGAGAGAAGGAAAGGTAATTTAGCGTCAATGTGCTTATTCCAGGGACGTCTTCTTTTTCTTGCAGGCTTTCTCAGGGACGGTTGTCGAGAAGGAACCTTTGTCGCCCTCCATCATACCACACCCAGTCATTGCTCATCCGGTCCTGCCAACCATTTTGGAGCGGAACTCTGAGGAGATTCTCTGCGAAGCTTCAGAAGAAACGACGAAGAGAGTTTCAAAATTCAAAGCTGCCCGAATGCAGCAGAAAAGCTAGAGCCCATGTAAAGAGTGGACCTTGTTCATTTTCACGAAAACGAGTGGCGAGGGGTGGTTTGTAAGGGATGCTAGTAAGACGGCAGATTGCTTTGACTTCATATCGTTCATACTTAGACCTCTTGTTGAAATTCCTTTTTTTTTTTTTAAAGCAAAGGAAACAAATCTGTGAAGAAGCATTTCAGAAACCTCTTTATTTTCTTAATATCCCCGTGTGCAGTTAGCACCTTTATACATGTTTGCCTTACGATAACAGCACATGGAATAATTTTCAAAAGAATAATCCTCATGAAGCTTTTTGGTTGTGCGCATTCAAAGCTAAACGCAAAGCAGTTTTCTACCAGAAGTGGAGTTAAGAAAAATATATACCATTTGGGCTACTTGAAAGAAACTTTTCAACTTTCAGGTAGAACCAACCATTTCTATTTCAACAACTCGCTTTATAATGTTTTAAGGCGCTCTTTCCCCTCCTTCCCCCCGGCCCCCCCATATCCCTTATTGTTTTGAAAAGGTTTGCTTTTAGGTGTCGGCTGACAAATCATTTCTTTCCCGCAGGTAGGAAACTTCTGATGATTTAATTGTATAGAATCTATGAAACGGAACGCCGCATTCATGTATTTTGCAGGGATGTTTCTTTGAAAGGGAAAAAAAAATATTGTATTTTGTAAAATTAAATTTTTTGAGTAAAAAAAAAAAATGGAAGAGAAGTGGAGGTGGTTTTTTCCTCAATGTTCTCACGTTGAAGCTTCTGGAAACATTTTTTGACTTTTCTAAGGGAAAGCCATCGACCTTTTTTCCCCCTCTGGTTTGGCATTACTGTGGGTTAATGTCAGGGGGCCCTGGCAGTTTGTGTTTGCGAAAATACACCCTTAGTGCAAGCTAAGAAGGTTGGCTTTTTATTGTTGTTCTAAAGTCTTCACGATGGCTACAAGATGCATATGAAGATCTTGAGACACGAATGAGCCTATAGCAGTTGGCAGCATCTACTTGACCTTAGCTCAGCGGTTCTCAACCTGTGGGTCGCGACCCCGTTGGGGGTCGAATGACGATTTGCCAGGGGTCGCCTAAGACCATTGGAAATATGGGAAGTATACTTGCGAGTCGAAGAATCGCGCTCCAATGGTTGACTCCACAAACCAGCTGCAGGCTCTTCAAATCGCTAGCCGAATTCGGCTTCAGGCGCGATGAATTGAAAAAGAGAGAAATCTTTGCTCTGATGTCTCCCTCTCAAGCCAGCTGCAATCACTCCCAATCGCTAGCCTAATCTGGCTTCAGGCGCGATAAACTTAATAGGGGAGGAGTCTCCGCTTTAATGCCTCTGTCCTCAAGGCAATCGCAAGCAGTTCAGATCGCTAGCCAATACGGCTTCAGGCGTGATAAATTCAAAACGAAAATAATTTTATGGTTGGGGTTGCCATATTGTGGGGAATTGTATTAAAGGGGTCGCCACATTGTGGGGAATTATATTAAAGGGGTCGCAGCACTATAAAGGTTGAGAACCACTGCCTTAGCTGATCTTGAAAAGCTAAGTAGAATTGATGTAATTAGTGTTTGGATGGAGCACCAACAGGAAAACCCAGAGATAGACTAGAGAGGTTAGTAACTAAAGAATAGACGTAAAGGTTTCCCCTGTCCAGTTGTGCCTAGGGGGCAGTGGTCATCTCTGTTTCTTAGCCAAGAGAGCCAGCGTTTTCTGAAGACATTTCCAGGGTCATGCGGCTCGCATGACTGCATGTCCAGGCACATGGAAAGCTTACCTTCCCACCAAAGTGGTACCTATTAATCTACTCGCATTTGCATGCTTTTGAACTGCTAGGTGGGCAGGAGCTGGGACAAGTAACAGGAGCTCACCCATCCTGCAGTGCTCAGGTCTGGAACCTGGAATGGCAGCTTTCCAGCTGACAAGTTCGGCGTCTTTAACCACCAAGCCATTGTGACGCCCCCGGCGATGAATTTTGAAGCATCCGAAGACCGAGAAACCACTGTATGAGGTTCCAATTATTGCTACAGGTATAGTGTTGGAATGAGAGGATCATTTGGTTTTGAGTAAAATTAAACACAAGCGTCCCACAAACTGAGTTCAACTGCTGGTTTTCCTGGAAATGAAATAAAAGGGGCTTGCATTGCTGCCTTCTGTAGTTGTTGCTTTACATCATCTGACAGTTCCCTAATCTTCAGCAGTAGGGAAGGAAGTCTGAAGAGGACCTGAATTTATATTCAGTTGAATCCTAATAGTATTGTCATCCCAATCATTTGAATCAGTTCCAGATTATAGGAAGAGCGTTCAAGTAAAAGTGAATTTAACTTCGTCTGAATGAGAGCCAGTTTGCTCTAGTGGTAAAGGCACCAGTCTAGAAAGTGGAAGGCTGTGAGTTCAAGTCCCGCCTTAGTCACGAAAGCTAGCTGGGTGACTTTGGGCCAGTCACTCTCTCTCGGCACAACCCACCTCGCAGGATGGCGGTTGTGAGGAAAATAAGAAGAGGAAGATGTGTTGGATAAGTTAGCCAGCTTGATTGACTGGTAAAATCCATAAAGGCGGAATTACAGCTAAACAAATAAAATGTATGAAAATTGGGAAAGGCATATTATATGTTCAACACCAGTCTTTCCATGCTTCGAGCTTCCTAAGTCTGCAGAGAAATACCTGAAGTGAGTGTAGAGAGATGAGTACTCTCTGATGTAAAATAATGCTTACTTGGCAAGGAGGATAGGAGAACGATTAGGCATGCCAGAATGGTTGAATTCACACATGGTATTAAGCTGAAGAACTTGCTCTGCATAATCTACCAAGTCCTGAGGTTGTTTTTTTTTAATTAATGGTTTATTTGGCTGTTGGAAAAAATACTCCCAATGCCATAATGTTCTATACCAGGGGTTTGCACACTTGGCTCTTTTAAGACTTGTGGACTTCAACTCCCAGCTTTGCTGGCTGAGGAACTCTGGGAGTTGAAGTCCACAAGTCTTAAAAGAGCCAAGTTTGCAGACCCCTGTCTATACCTACTAAGATCAGAATCGTGCACAGATATTTCCTGCGACACTCTATGGAAGCGTAAGTTGGATTTTGAAGACACCAAATAGAAGGGGTACCGTTACTTTTCAACTCTAGTGTTGGAGAAGACTCCTGAGAAGCCAAGAAAACAAACCAATGGATCATCAAACAACCGATAGTTCTTCCTCAAGGCACAAATGACCAGATTATCCTACTCCAGACACATTACGTGAAAACCCAGCTCCAAAGGCTCTGATGCTGAGAAAAATGGAAGGAAAGAGAAGAAGAGGAGTAGCCTGGAGGATGGACTCAAAAGTGTGGATGACAATGTCATTGGGAGAGCTGGAGGACCACGTTAAGAGACATCAACATGGAGATGATCTACCTACATGGCCATTAGGAATGAACAATGACTTGATGGCATATAATTTTTTTGTCTCGAGTTTGCACATAAATCATGATTGACAAGCCAGTGACTAGCTAACACAGGACTGTCAAAAGTCGATTTCATTGAGGGCCGCATCAGGGTTGTGTTTGACCTGGGAGGGTGGGCAGGGTGAGTGTGGCCAGATTGGGCGTGGCCAGCTTGACGTCACTCATGTTGGGGGCGCCTGTGGTGGCCCGAGTGCTCTGCCAGCAAAAACAGGCTCCCAAGCTCTGCAATGGCTTCGGCTGCAATGGCTACCTGCAACCCTCTGCCAGCGAAAAGAGAGCTCGGGAGGGCCCCACGCTTTCGCTGGCAGAGACACCATGGGCCTTCGCTGTTTTCAGAGTGGCCTAGCGGCCCAAATCTAAGCACCTCATGGGCCAGATCCGGCCCCCGGGCCTTGAGTTTGACATCTCTAAGCTAACACAACATACTAAACCAAAAGCAGATTAGCCCAGAAGTGAAATCCAGCAGGTTCTGGAGAACCGGTAGCAGAAAATTTGAGTAGTTCGGAGAACCTGCAAATATCACCTCTGGCTGGCCTCAGAGTGGGGTGGGAATGGAGATTTTGCAGTATCCTTCTGCTATGCCCACCAAGCCACGCCCACCAAGCCACAACACACCCACCAAGCCACGCCCACAGAACCGGTAGTAAAAAAAAATTAGATTTCACCACTGGATTAGCCCCATTATTATTATTATTATTATTATTATTATTATTATTATTATTATTATTATTATTATTGTTGTTATTTTTGCTTACCACATCATATGGATTCAGTCACGGCTATATATGGTTTCTGTGACAATTGTTGGCTACAGGATAGCCTAATTTTTTTGAAGAGGCCTACAATGCTACAGCAAAAGTAAGTGTTTGGATTGCAGTAGTGATGACCCCTTTTAAATTAGAAAAAACAAAAAAACCCACACAAAACTAAAAAAAAACAAAAAACCCACCGATGGTCCAAATTCTATTTTGCCCTCCTCTTGACTCTTTTTCTGGGAGGAAAGGGTGGCGATTGGAGTGTAAGCTTGCAAACAGACATCTTAATTGGATATCTCAAACCTTTTTGGAGGTGTTAATCATTAGCTTGATACATGCTGAAATGTAGATTTTATGGCTCTAAAGCATATTGCGTTAGTACTAAAATAAGCCATCAATGCCAGTCCACCCTCTATTCACGGCTAAATATTTAAAGGAGGTTATTTATAGCTTCTTTAATGAATTCTTGGCTAAACAAAATGAAATTATGTCCTAGAAAAATAGAAGCTATTTTGTAACCAGAACCGTGCATCTTATAAAATACAGTGCTATGAATATGTATTTTAAATAACAAAGGGGGCGAGATCTAATCTGCCAGAGCTGGTTAATTAGAAAAAATATTGGTCCTAATCCTGAATGTTTGTATATATAGTACGTTCCAATGTTTTTACCTGAAGCCTAACTGCTTTGTTACACTTTTTCATCCTTTTCCAGTTGCCATTATCAGATTCTCTAGGATTTTTCCTTTTGCTTTCAGTGTTTGGCATTCTTTAGATTGAGGTACGCGGTGGTTCAGTGGGTAAGATGCTGAGCTAGTCGATCGAAAGGTCGACAGTTTGGCAGTTCGAATCCCTAATGCCGCGTAATGGGGTGAGCTCCTGTCACTTGTCCCAGCTTCTGCCAAACTAGCAGTTCGAAACCAAGTAAAAAATGCAAGTAGAGAAAATAGGGACCACCTTCGGTGGGAAGGTAACAGTGTTCCGTGCGCCTTTGGCATTGAGTCATGCCGGCCACATGACCACGGAGACGTCTTCGGACAGCGCTGGCTCTTTGGTTTTGAAACGGAGATGAGCACCGCCCCCTAGAGTCGGGAACGACTAGCACATATGTGCGAGGGGAACCTTTACCTTTATCTTAGGTTGAGGTATCGTATTAATGGCTGTTGTGTTAATCTGTGATTTGTTTAATCAAATCACTTTGCTTATTGAGTAAATCACAGTCGGGTAGGTTCATAAAATCTCTTTTAATTCACAAACCATGGGTTATAAATTACAGATAATCTTTCAGTTACAATCATTTATTTAGTGACTGTGCAAAGTTACAAGAGCACTGAAAAAAGTGACTTATGACCATTTTTCACACTTCGGACCGTTGCAGCATCCTCATGGTCACATGACCAACATTCGAACGCTTGGAAACTGGCATGTATTTATGACAGTTTCAGTATCCTGAGGTCATGTGATCACCTTTTGTGACCTTCCGACAAGCAAAGTCAACGGGGAAGCCAGACTGACTTAACAACCAAGTTATTAATTCAATAACTGCAATGATTCACTTAACAACTATGGCAAGAATGGGGCAAAACTCACAAAGCAACTGTCTCCATTAGCAACAGACATTTTGGGCTCAATCAGCTTCCTGTACAAGGGTGGATTTGCCAAAGCTAAGGAAAACAAAATTGTGTTCAATTTAGTACGTCATATGACCAAGGTATAATCAAACATCGTTGTTGCTGAATAAACTAATTGATTTGGCCAAATAAAATTTTAAACCAGAAGCAGGCAAAACGCTGGATGGTTGAACAGAGTGTCTAAACTCCTTGCTGGATTTTGGCTTAATATTAATTTATCTGAGCATCCTATCTGCATAAACTGAATCTTTGTAAATTATTCAGTAAACATGCTCAAAAGAACTACGGCTTAGTGCAGCGTATAAACCTAGATGGTTGTTGTTGTTAGTTGAGAAGTCGTGTCTGACCCATCGCGACCCCATAGACCAGTGGTTCTCAACCTTTATAGTGCTGCGACCCCTTTAATACAATTCCCCACAATGTGGCGACCCCTTTAATACAATTCCCACGATGTGGCAACCCCAGTCGTAAAATTATTTTCGTTTTGAATTTATCGCGCCTGAAGCCGTATTGGCTAGCGATCTGAACTGCTTGTGATTGCCTTGAGGACGGAGACATTAAAGTGGAGACTCCTCCCCTATTAAGTTTATGGCGCCTGAAGCCAGATTAGGCTAGTGATTGGGAGTGATTGCAGCTGGCTTGAGAGGGAGACATCAGAGCAAAGATTTCTCTCTTTTTTTAATTCATCGCGCCTGAAGCCGAATTCGGCTAGCGATTTGAAGAGCCTGCAGCTGGCTTGTGGAGTCAATCATTGGAGCGTGATTCTTCGATTCGCAAGTATACTTCCCATATTTCCGATGGTCTTAGGCGACCCCTGGCAAATCGTCATTCGACCCCCAGCGGGGTCCCGACCCACAGGTTGAGAACCGCTGCCATAGACAAATTTCCTCCAGGCCTTCCTGTCCTCTACCATCCTCTGGAGTCCATTTAAGCTCACGCCTAAGTTGCTTCAGTGACTTCAACACACCACATTCTCTGTCATCCCCTTCTTCTTTTGCCCTCAATCTTTCCCAGCATTAGGCTCTTCTCCAGTGAGTCCTTCCTTCTCATTAGGGGGCCAAAGTATTTGAGTTTCATTTTCAGGATCTGGCCTTCTAAAGAGCAGTCAGGGTTGATCTCCTCTAGGCCTGGGATCTCCTTGCAGTCCAAGGGATTCGCAGGAGTCTTCTCCAGCACCAGAGTTCAAAGACCTCAATTCTTTGGCGCTCAGCCTTTCTTATGGTCCAACTTTCACAGCCATACATTGCAAGTTGGGAAATCATAGCCTTGCCTCTACGCACTTTTGTTGGCAGACAACCTAGTTGGTATGTTAATATAAATCCATTTTCTATCAGGTATGTAACCAAATGGCATCATCTACAGAAAATGAGAGAGGCATGAAACAACGAAGAAATAATAATAGTAAACTTTAGTGGGGAAATATACCAGTAATCAAAATCAGGACCAGTCAAATGAACACAAGGAATCCTTGCAATGGTATATAAATCAAAGTGGGGGAAAGACAATTGTTTTAACACTGTTTAGGTCTGGGGGATGTTATTAATGTTGGTCTTTTTAAAAAAAAACACGAATATAGTCTCCAACAAATTTTTAACTCTCGGCGACTTACATTTCAAAATAGGAGCTAGGCTTAAAAGAAAGGGTATGAGTGAATGTTTGGTATGCAGTATTTCTGCGTTACAAATAGCTCTTTCTAACCCACATTAACCCCATGATATGTGAATTTTGCCAACTCCCACTGTGTCTTTTAAATCAAATCCAGCACAGCTCCAAGTGTGCTCTAATTTCTAAACAAACTCATCTTCTGGTGGAAATCCTTTAATATTCTACTGCAAATTAGACAATATGAGATGAATGAAGCATCTTTGTTAATTATAGAGTTTAATTGATCAAAACTATCGGACATGGTTTTATTTATAACAATTTCACGCTAGATCAGATGGTATAATATTAACCAGCATTTAATATTTTTTTTAAATGAAGGTTAAGATAGACATTTATCTCAATAGCTGGATGATCAGATATACATGCTATCTTTATTCAGGGTTACAGTGACATTCATGGGATGGGAATGTGTAGTTATGAATTGGATGAATATGGATGCAGACAGACTGACTACACTAAGAGTTGAGTGGGGTAAACCACAATTGGTTGAGTTCACACATGCTGGCTCCAAAGCAACCAATCCATATGATGTTTCAACACAATAGATGGATTGGTTCACTGCACAAACAACGTTGGGTTGGGTTGGGTTGGGTTGAGTTGAATTTGCCTCTGCATCCGGTAGGCTCCAAATCAGATGCTGATCTTCTAACACAGGTACCCATAGGCAATGTGCTAAACCCTTAACGTGGCTTGTTGGATTGAGCTCCGGTGCGAATACAAACAGCTACAATCATGCTTCATAATTTAGTACGCTATCTGATTCCCCCCAGCCCATGATGAATAATTCAACAAGTCATGATTAAACAGTGGCTTGGCTTCGTCTGCACATTTGGCCCTTGCGGCTTTTGCCAGCCTCATTCTTATATGGGCTACATTTGGGTGGGTGGGTGTGTTACTTCTAGACTAACCCACCACAGGGTTCTTTTCCCTTTTAATTCAGTCTCGTTGTGAAGCTTCGGTTTGACTTTTCATCTTAACTTCCCTTGCAATCCGGCTCTGTCGGATCACAAGCCCTGCTGTTTGCATGTAATTAATTTTGCATGCCGGTAGGTAGCAGTGCTGAGCAGAAGCTACAAGAGAAAGCTGCCAGTCAATGCTGATAATTTATTATTCATTTCTGTTATAGGTGGGGTGTGCAGCCAGTTACAGTAATAATTACTAAGACCAGGGTGTTTCCTAGGCAACCGATTCTCGCCCCCCCCCTCCCCATTCATGCTGTACGCCTGTAAAGCATGACAGTGCTATATTCTGAGGTTTGTTGCCCTCCTGCTGTTCCAGGTTTGAGGTTAGTTACAGCATCATAAGGGTCTCTCAAGCATAAAGAGCTCAGGCTGGGATTAAAGCCCAGGGAGAATGCTATCACCCAGTCTCTTCCTCTCCTGTTTCACTTTTAAGTAACAAGGTTATAAAAATGCAAATGCCATTTCTAGGTGGGTTGATATAACTAATATCACTAAGGATTCCTTTAAGTTGGCAAACACTCTCGCTCTCCCTCTCTTGCCCCCTCTCTTGTTTTTAAAGGGAAAGGACGGACACAAAGTCAATCACGCAGACACACATCTTTCGATTCCCTTCCGGCGAACCGAATGCTCCTTTCCTTTTGCTCTAGAATTTCCTTCCTTCCTTCCTTCCTTCCTTCCTTCCTTCCTTCCTTCCTTCCTTCCTTCCTTCCTTCCTTCCTTCCTTCCTTCCTTCCGGAAGAACAGGTTCTTTCTTTCCTTTCTTTCTTTCTTTCTTTCTTTTCTTTCTTTCTCTTTCTCTTTCTCTTTCTCTTTCTCTTTCTCTTTCTCTTTCTCTTTCTCTTTCTCTTTCTCTTTTCCTTCCTTCCTTCCCTCCCTCCCTCCCTCCCTTCCTTCCGGAAGAACAGGTTCTTTCTTTCCTTTCTTTCTTTCTTTCTTTCTTTCTCTTTCTCTTTCTCTTTCTCTTTCTCTTTCTCTTTCTCTTTTCCTTCCTTCCTTCCTTCCTCCCTCCCTCCTTCCCTCCCTCCCTCCCTTCCTTCCAGAAGAACAGGTTATTTCTGTCTTTTCTTTCTTTCTTTCTCTTTCTCTTTCTCTTTCTCTTTCTCTTTCTCTTTTCCTTCCTTCCTTCCTTCCTTCCTTCCTTCCTTCCTTCCTTCCTTCCTTCCTTCCTTCCTTCCTTCCTTCCTTCCTTCCGGAAGAACAGGTTCTTTCTTTCTTTCTTTCTTTCTTTCTTTCTTTCTTTCTTTCTTTCTTTCTTTCCTTTCTTTCTCTTTCTCTCTCTCTCTCCTTCCTTCCTTCCTTCCTTCCTTCCTTCCTTCCTTCCTTCCTTCCTTCCTTCCTTCCTTCCTTCCAGAAGAACAGGTTCTTTCTTTCTTTCTTTCTTTCTTTCTTTCTTTCTTTCTTTCTTTCTTTCTTTCTTTCTTTCTTTCTTTCTTTCTCTCTCTCTCCTTCCTTCCTTCCTTCCTTCCTTCCTTCCTTCCTTCCTTCCTTCCTTCCTTCCTTCCTTCCAGAAGAACAGGTTCTTTCTTTCTTTTCTTTCTTTTTCTTTCTCTTTTTCTTTCGCTCCTTCCTTCCTTCCTTCCTTCCTTCCTTCCTTCCTTCCTTCCTTCCTTCCTTCCTTCCTTCTTCCTTGCAGAAGAACAGGTTCTTTCTTTCTTTCTTTCTTTCTTTCTTTCTTTCTTTCTTTCTTTCTTTCTTTCTTTCTTTCTTTTCTTTCTTTCTCCTTCCTTCCTTCCTTCCGAAAGAACAGGTTCTTTCTTTTCTTTCTTCCTTTTCTTTCTTTCTTCCTTTTCTTTCTTTCTTTCTTTCTTATTTATTTATTTATTCAAATTTTTATACCGCCCTATCTCCCGAAGGACTCAGGGCGGTGTACAGCCAAATAAAAACATAAGAATAATACAAATAAAAACAACAATTAAAAAACTTATTAATTAGGCCGAAATTAAAATATCACTAAAATAGTATAAAACCCCATTAAAACTAAATTTAAAACTAAAAACCCTAGGCTAGCCCTGCGCAAATAAATAGATGTGTCTTAAGCTCGCGGCGGAAGGTTCGGAGGTCGGGAAGTTGGCGCAGCCCTGGGGGAAGCTCGTTCCAGAGGGTGGGAGCCCCCACAGAGAAAGCCCTTCCTCTGGGTGTCGCCAGTCGGCACTGCCTGGCGGACGGCACCCTAAGGAGTCCCTCTCTGTGAGAGCGCACGGGTCGGTGGGACGCAATCGTGGCAGTAGGCGGTCCCATAAATAACCCGGCCCTATGCCATGGAGCGCTTTAAAGATGGTAACCAAAACCTTGAAGCGCACCCAAAAGGCCATAGGTAGCCAGTGCAGTCTGCGCAGGATTGGTGTAACATGGGAGCCACGAGGGGCTCCCTCTATCACCCGCGCAGCCGCATTCTGAACCAACTGCAGACTCCAGATGCCCTTCAAGGGGAGCCCCATGTAGAGAGCATTGCAGTAATCCAAGCGAGATGTCACGAGCGCATGAGTGACTGTGCATAAGACATCCCGGTCTAGGAAGGGGCGCAACTGGCGGACCAGGCGAACCTGGTTTCTTTCTTTCTTTCTTTCTTTCTTTCTTTCTTTCTTTCTTTCTTTCTTTCTTTCTTTCTTTCTTTCTTTCTCTCCTTCCTTCCTTCCTTCCTTCCTTCCTCCCTTCCCTTCCTTCCTTCCTTCCTTCCTTCCTTCCTTCCTTCCTTCCTTCCTTCCTCCCTTCCCTTCCTTTCCTTCCTTCCTTTCTTCCCTCCCTCCCTCCCCCATTTTCCTCCCCACCCCTCGCCTCCTCTTCTTCTCTCCTCCATATAATATTTCAGCTATCATATGCACTATAGTGTAATATATAAACCTAGTTACTATAGTGTGTCCTTGGCATATACCCACAAAAACCCTCAATGACTATGGAATAAACCATGGTTTAATGATGTCCTATCCATGTGATAAAAATCTTTGTGGACTAAACTCTTTAATTACAAACATTCTAAAGATGCTACATAAAAAAAAAAAA
This sequence comes from Ahaetulla prasina, assembly GCF_028640845.1. Taxonomy (NCBI): domain Eukaryota; kingdom Metazoa; phylum Chordata; class Lepidosauria; order Squamata; family Colubridae; genus Ahaetulla; species Ahaetulla prasina. The sequence goes on from NC_080550.1 coordinate 10,328,231, forward strand.
CATGAGAAGGAGCGGCTAAATATTAAAATTTTATCCTTTACCATCGAGTTAGCCTCCCAATTTGCTGGCAACTTTTTTTTTTACAAAGCTATTAATGCCAGCTTGGTTTGAGGTATGCCAGTGGGCCTTATTCATGGCAACTATACATTCTGTTATTGAGTCAGGGGTCTTTACAGTGCACAAGGTCACTCAGGGTGAAGAGAGGATTTATTTAGGTCCATGTCCCCCAACCACCCAGAGTTAAGAACTATTTACTTTTCCACCTTGCGTATCCATGCGCAAGAAGCAGGAAATGAATGAATCGGCACAAGAGGCTCTCCAATATTCCAAATTTTGCCCATCGTCAGCTGCAGCTCTGTATACCCCTCATTCTCGTTCTACCACTACCCACTAGGCAACCTTTCCTATAGGTTAAGAGCCTCTTAACCGTGAGGCTTAACTGGATTTATGTTAAACTTGAAAATGGCCACCCGTTGGCTGGAAAAGAGAGGTGGGAAACCTTTTGCTTTCCAGTTGTTGACTTACAAGTTGTAGTCACCGATGATGAATAATGCTGGAAGCGCAGTCTAATAATACACGAAAGATCAGTCCCAAAAGCCTTCATTTAGCAGTTGTACAATTGGTCAAGAAACTATCAGCTAATAAGGATGGTATCAAAGCTGACACTTTGCCAATAACCTGACCTTTGGCCACTGGCGGACATCCACCTTGCTTTCCAGCATCACTCTGGCTGCGTATTTCAAAAGTAGGTTATTTATTATGTATCTCATTAAAGAGTAAAATCATTACAAAAAAAACCCCCAAAAACAAAACAACAACCTACCAACAAACCAATCCAAGCGATGTCACTCTTTGCTTTTTCCTAGAGATTTCTTAACAGGGGTAACAAAATGATGTTTATTCACAACCTTATTTGGCTCAGATGCAAAACGTAACAAATGCTGCTCCTTAACTTAATCTGTATGATGGCCTTCGAGCCAGGTGGCGCAATATATACCAAATATAGCATGCGTACTTTCAGAAGCGCCCACGTTTATGATACGTACAAATAAAATAAGTAGGAAAGACAATAGAATAACAAAATAATAATACAAATACTAGTAGTGATTACCACTAGTATTTTTTTGTTAGTTGCGAAGTTGTGTCTGACCCATTGTGACCCCATGGACAACGTTCCTCCAGGCCTTCCTGTCCTCTACCATCCTCCGGAGTCCATTTAAGCTCACGCTGACTGCTTCAGTGACTCCATCCAGCCACCTCGTTCTCTGTCGTCCCCTTCTTCTTTTACCCTCAATCGTTCCCAGCATTAGGCTCTTCTCCAGTGAGTCCTTCCTTCTCATTAGGTGGCCAAAGTATTTGAGTTTCATCTTCAGGATCTGGCCTTCTAGAGAGCAGTCAGGGTTGATCTCCTCTAGGACTGACTGGTTGGATCGCCTTGCAGTCCAAGGGACTCACAGGAATCTTCTCCAGCACCAGAGGTCAAAGGCCTCCATTCTTTGATGCTCAGCCTTCCTTATGGTCAAACTTTCACAGACATACATTGCAAGTGGGAAAAACCCTAGGCTTGACTATACGCACTTTTGTTGGCAGGGTGATTTCACTAGTATATTCCTTCATAAACAAGACAAATAGAACAAATGGACGCCCAGAGTTGAGGAACCTGGCAAGATACATCACATTTCTGGTCAGACAAAAGAAGCTATAATATGGTATTATCTGCCAGGGTATTTCTTCATCATAGGATGGATGGATGGCTGAATGTCATGTGAGATTCTCTGTAAGAGGAGCATGTGGCTCCAGGACTTCATAGAGTCATTTCCATATGTTTCCCCAACATTTCTGTGGGACTGCAGAGGTAGTAGAGAAATCAACCCAGCCAAGCTGAAGGCCTGGTGAATTTCAGAACTTTCAGAAGGAAGATAGGGTGGTCCATGCCCTTTGAAAAGAATCCTCTGACAGTGACCATAGAGATTCTCAGTCGTCCAGGTCATGGTTGTCCCAAAGTTGCTTTTTCAAAAGGCAGCTGGAATTTTTTTTCTCGAAGACGTTTTGCTTCTCATCCAAGAAGCTTCATTCAGAAGCAAAGAAGCTTCTTGGATGAGAAGCAAAACGTCTTCAAGGAAAAAAAAAACAAAAAAAGGCCACTTGCCTTTTGAAAAAGTTCCTTTGGGACCTCAGCTGGTGGGATTTGAACCTATGCTTGAAAACCATTCTCACAAATACCCTTCTTAAGAAAGACTCCTAGCATTTTGAAACCTAGCGGGTGATGTTATTCAAAGAGGGAATTCAAGACTGGCGTTAGCTATTGGCTCTTTTTTAACTAAGCTGGTTTAAAAGGGTCTCTGAGAACCAGCTATCAAAGAAGCAGAGGTTCGGATGAGCAACCGGCATTTTTTTTAAAATCACGTTTAGAATACAGTAACAGAGTTGGAAGGGACCTTGGAGGTCTTCTAGTCCGATCCCATGTAAGGCGGTAAACCCTACACCACTTCAGACAAATGGTTGTCCAACATCTTCTTGTTCATTGCAAATGTTTATTGCATATTTTCATGCAAGAAAATCCCTCCAAGTATTATAACTTTTGCACCAAAGATTCCATGAATTTTAGCCCTTTTCCCCAGAGCAAAATCATTGGCTTATTACTTGGTTGACTAAATGGTTGAGGGGATGAGGACTAATGAAGAAACTTTAGGCCAGATTTGAAAACGGTGAGGGGTAGTAGCTGTCTTTGATCAAGTGAAACGTTGAGTATTTCTTAGCATCATCCAGAATTGTCTCCATGTGCCTGAAGTGTCCCCCCCCTCTCATTTTTTCCCATCCTCTGGAGGAAACGTTGCAATATGGAGACGAAGAGCCTTTTTAGTTGCCTTCTAACTCAATTCCTAACCCCCTTTCTCTCTCTCTCTCTCTCCCCCCTCTTTTTTTTTTTTTTTTTTTTGGGCGAAAGAATACTTTGCATCTTAGACAAAGGAAATATTTAAACTGTTAAATCTGAACAAAGATACAGTCTGCATATGACTTCTCTGAAGCCCTATAAAAAAAAATCTTTAAAATTGCCTATTCACTCAAATTTACTGAGTGTAGCAAAAATGTCAAAGGCATAAAGTCAGAGAAGATTGAATAAAATAATGCAGAAAGACAGATTAGTCATGCACAGACCCACACAGCTTTTCACAGTGCACAATACCACTTTTTATTACCGCTCTAACTTTACAAAGGCTATGCTCAATGCATAGAGGATGATACATGGGTCAGTCATGTAATCTGCCTTTGATTCAAAGCCTCATTTATCTGGACTTTTTCACAAAGACATTGATGAGAGATTTCACTGTTTCTATGGCATTGTTTTATTTATCATATATAATGGCTGTTGGGGAGGGGGAGGGGAGGAGGAAAAAGAGGGAGCAAATCAGAGAGAGAGAGGGAGAGAGAGAATGGGAGAGAGAGAGAGAGAGAGAGAGAGAGAGAGAGAGAGAGAGAGAGAGAGAGAGAGAGAGAGACAGAGAAGGGATTATGTCATGGATTTCCAAGGAAAGGGATGGCATTAATGAGGTTTCTTAGCAAAAGTTTGCAAAGAGTTACATTGCTTCTTAACAAGAGGGGTTTGAATGTTTTGCTGGCTGAGGAGCCTTGCAATTGGCAGTAAATATTTATGTTATGATTAATAGGGCTTTTTTTTTTTAGAAGTTGGAAGAACAGTAGCGAAACCATGGTCATTTCTTCAGATTTTGTTTCCAGATTTACAGAACAAAAGATAGGGATCTATTTCTTTATTGGTCTTCAGGGATGGTCCTGTCATCCAAACGTATGTAGGGTAACCCAGATTAATCATATTCAAACAAAGAATAAAAATAAATAATTTCCTTCCCTTTGATTTACTTTTTTTTTAAATTCTTCCCACTCTTAACAGAATGTTGGGGGAAAAAAACTCCACAAAGCAATTGAGATCAAGGGTCTCCAACCTTGGCAACTTTAAGATTTGTGGACTTTAACTCCCAGAATTCCTCAGCCAGCTTTGTTTTGCTGGCTGAGGAATTCTAGGAGTTGAAGTCCACAAAGTCTTAAAGTGGTTACTTGTCCAACTAGCAGTTTGAAAGCACATAAAAAATGCAAGTAGAAAAATAGGGACCACCTTTGATGGGAAGATAACAGCGCTCCGTGCACCTTTGGCGTTGAGTCATGCCGGCTACATGACCACGGAGACGTCTTCGGACAGCGCTGGCTCTTCGGCTTTGAAACGGAGATGAGCACCACCCCCTAGAGTCGGGAACGACTAGCACATATGTGCGAGGGGAACCTTTACCTTTACCTTTAATTTTGGACAGTTGTTTAAAGAAGGCTGTCGGTCAGCAAGGACCTCCAAGTGCACACCCACCCACCCACACACACACGCGCACACACAACATAAGGAGATACCACACACTCTGGCACAGCATTTGTCTCTTCTGGTTTCTAGCCTGATGCCTTTAACAACTACGCTAAACTGGCAATCGTTAGAATTAGTATTACCATCATGTTGTCCGAATGGGGAATAAGTGAATTTTCTAATTCAGGCATAAAACCTCTCTCTCCTTTTCCTTTTTAACCTCTCTCCTTGGTTGTTTTTTTTTTAATTCTGAAAGCAGTAAAAAGCGATTAAGGGAGGGGAAAAAATACCATCCGACTTGCTTGCAATACACTTGTCCTCTCCTTTTCTTTCTAAAATATAAAGCTGTCTGGAAATTACCTCTTTCTATCTCTCCCTCTCGTAGCTCGGCACCCTGTTTTAAATTTGAGCAATATTTTAATTATTTTTAGAGCAGCGTATTTATTATTTATGCATTCACAGAAGAAAAGCGACCATTTGTCAGTCAGTTTTGTATCTTGCAAATTTAATAAACAGCAGCCCTTAAGATAGAATTTCTAAGCCTGCCAAGACTGGCAAAATGCAGCTAATGCAGAAGTGTCAACAGTGAATCTCATAGGCGACACTGCGATGCTTCTCAGTTGAGGGAAACCAACAAAAGTGGAGGTTTCTCAATTATAAAGGGTAAGGGAAAGAGCTGTACCGCTTCCCCTCCAGAAGGACTGGCTGTTAAGAGTGTGAACTCTCCCAAAATTGCTCCATTACGATACTTAGCAGCCCCAGTCTGCTTGGTCAAAAGTGAAGGATACTGGGAGTTGTGGTTTAGCCAGGGGTAAAATCTAAAAATTTTCCCTGCCGGTTCTGTGGGCCTGGGCTTAATTGGTGGGCGTGGCTTGATGGTCAGGTGACTGAATGGGCATGGCCAATAATAATAAATAATAAAAATAATAAAGTATACAAAACTTGGGAGCGCACCAGTCTACCTTCTTTAAAAATAGAGGCACCGGTCTACTAGCCACCTACAGCGCTGATCAGCTGTAATGAGTCCCTTTGAAGTGCCACAGCAGTCATTTAAGGCCATCTGCAGCTATATCACCACTGAGAGCTTCAGGGACAGAGAAGAAGAACAGCGAGGCGTCGGCAGTGTGTGTGTGGGGTGGGGGGCAGGGATTTTTGCTACCAGTTCTCTGAACTACCTGCCCCCATCATTACCAGATTGCACGATCCGGTCCGAACCGGGAGCATTTTACCCCTGGGTTTAGCTACATGTTAAACTAAAAGAGTGCAGAGAAGAGCAACAAAAATGAGTAGGCTATACGGAGGCTAAAACCTATAAAGAACGGTTACGGGAATTGGGTATGTCTAGTCTAATGAGGAGAAGGACTAGGGGTGACATGATAGCAGTCTTCCAATATTTGAGGGGCTGCCACAGAGAAGAAGGGGTTCAACTTATTTTCCAAAGTACCTGAGGGCAGGAGAAGAAGCAAGGGATGGAAGCTTATCAGAGAAGAGGTCCAATTTAAGGAGAAATTTCCTGACAGTGAGAACAATTAATCCAGGGGTGGGCTGCTGGGGGTTCGCAGGGGTTCGGGAGAACCTCTAGCTAAGATTCTGTGCAATTCGGAGAACCCCCAAATCCCACTCCTGGCTGGCCCTGCTCACCGCACCCTGCCCCTCCCAGGAGCCCCCATGTGGCCCGTTCTTGATGCAGGTAAGTACAGGGCATGTGCAGAGGCTTGGGGAGGCTGAAAATGGCCTACTGGAAGTCCCTGTTTCCAGCCTCTGGAGACTGGGGAGGCTGTTTTCGCCCTCCCGGAGGCTGAAGGAAAGCCTCCAGAGCCCAGGGAAGGCAAAAACACCCCCCACCATGGTGCAGGAGGCTGACTAGGCCATGCCCACCATGGCCACGCCCACCCAGCAACCAGGCAGAGAACTCCTTGCTAAATTTTTTGAAGCCCACCCCTGGATTAATCTGGTTTATCCCCAGAAGTTGTGGCTGCTTTATCTCTGGAACCTTTTAAGGAGAGATTGGACAGAACGGTACAGGGTCTCCTGCTTGAGCAGGGGGTTGGATTAGATGATCTCCAAGGTCCCTTCCAACTCTGTTATTTTGTATTCTGTACACGTTACTGCCACAGGTCCTCCAGTCATCTGTAAAGCAGAACACACACAAACCTAAGAATCTTTCTCCCTAATTATTAAGTGTTAGGGTCGTCCCCTCGCCCCCAATCTCCATTTTTATTCTGAAATGATACCAATTTGTCCCATTATTAAGACTTCTGGTTGACCGCATTTTTTAGCCGTTACATATTTGTTTTGTTTTTCTTCCGGTTCTGGCTCCTGTTTTAGATTTGGAAGGGTGGGGCTTAGCTCAGTTGAGAATAGTTTCCCAGTCCGACCTACCCCTGCTCCCAAAGGTTTGTGAAAATTGCATGACAGCTTCATTCAGTACTTTACAACATCCCTCGTAGCCAAATCTTCTCCCCGAGCTGAACGGGCTACGTGAAGGGAGCTCCGTTCCCTCTCCCCTTTCAGCTCCGAAGTAATTTCCATAACTCAGAGACTCGCCATTGTTTGTCTCTACTCGCTCTTGAAACCAAGTTTTTGGTATTAAGTTTTCCTGGTCCTGCTGAGAAAGCCAGGCATGAAAGAACTCAGAGTGATTGACATGGAGTCCCTAAGAATATTAAAGGGGAACTTCCATCTAATTAGCTGTCCCCCTTGAAGCAGGGAGCAAAAAACAAAACAAACAAACACACACAAAACACACTGTTGCTTTCCCCATTCAATTTCTTGGGCCCGACTTTTTAAATATGTTCCCATTCAGATCTCTGACTTGTCAAAGCCAAACACAACAGGCCATTCAACTGATATTTGTCTCCTGGGTTGAGCCAAGTCATCAGGATTCCATTGTCATTATCCCTTCTTTCCTTATTATTATTATTATTATTATTATTATTTAAATACAAAACCAAAGAGATTTCATTTTGACCTACTCTCTTTCACCGGTTAAACATAGACTTCTTTGTTAAGCTCTTCTTCTGTATAGATATATAAAATGGATCCATATTTTTAAAGCCATGCTAGAGCAGAGATGATTAATTTCCGATGGATATCTGCATGCGTGCCTATGTCTGTCTGCCTGCATACATGTCAGGACATGTAAACCATCGATCACTTCTCAGGCATGGTCCTGAAGCTCATCTTCGTTGGGTGAATTGTCCTTGAAATATTTCACAGAGTTACTAAATTAAAAGACACAGCAGAAGACTGTTAAGCCCTCCCCTCTGCTAATGCAGAAAATATCTTACAGTACTACAATATCCCTAATAAGTAGCCCATCCAATATTTCAAGCTCCCAACTACCTTCTATAGTTTGTCATATCATTCGGCATTTGAAATGAAATTATCAGGAAGTTGTTCCTGATATTTAAGGTGTTTGTCTATTTCCCCTGTTATGAGAATACTGAAAATACTCAGTCTGGACAGGGTGCCAAAAAAGGGTTTACAAGGCCTCCGTTTCAAACAGTTGCAATCTTCTCCAGACGTTGCAAAGCCTGGTATGATCATTACTCAAAAGGCAGGCCGTCCAACCCCCGCACTCTTCCAAAATTCTCAAAACTTTAGTTCCCCCCCCCCCACAATCCTTAGTTTCACTGCATGAAAACTTGCCTTCATTTGGAACAAATTGTCACCAATTAATCCAATTAATTTTCCTGGTGGTGTTGGTGCAGGAATTCCTTTAGGTTTTTGTTTGCTGTTTTGCACTTTGGGCCGTAGGAAGAAACTGTGTTTGTGATTAATATCTTGGAAATAGACTTCATCAGGCTTTCATGAATAAAATTCATAAACGGCATTGAATATGTGTGTTCTGGCTGTGATTTCTCGTTCCTGACATTTTTGGGTTGACAGGAAAGGTCTGTACCAGAAGGCTCTGATCACAACTCTAAGGCTTGTTGGGTCAGATATTAGATCTTGGTTACTGTAACCCCAATGGTATGAGAAGGGAGCAAATACATGTGGGAAGTGGCAAGATATAATCCTGAACACAGGTTGCTTTGGGAGGGCAGGCATTTTCCCCCTGAGTTGTTTAGGGAAGCAATAGCAATAGTACTTTGGCTTATATACCACTTCACAGGGCTTTACAGCCCTCTCTAAACGGTTTACAGAGTCAGCATCTTGCCCACAAATATCTGGGTCCTCATTTTACCCACCTCGGAAGGATGGAAGGCTGAGTCAACCTTGAGCCGGTCAGGATCGAACTCCTGGCAGTGAGCAGAATTAGCAGAATGCCATATGCGCCTCTACTGCGCCTCCACTGCTCTTAACCATTTTAGAATACATCTCTCACCATGCCTTACCATGCCAGCTGACTGAGGAATTCTGGGAGTTGAAGTCCTGAAGTCTTAGAGTTGCCGAGTTCAGAGATCTCTATCTTATGTGGTTGAAGGTCCATGCAGATGGATTGATTGGAAAAATCAAACATTCTACCTGAACATCTACATAGTTTGAATCTTGAGTCCTTGAGCCTTTCCATGTTGACCATGTAAGGGTAAGTCTAATAATATTTGTCCATATAAAGTGAAACATTGCTATTTATTCAATCCTCAAAGACTTCCTCAGTCAAGTTTTGATGTTGCTGAACTCTAGTTTCCATCACCCCCATTAGCCAGTGATGGGATTTAGCCAATTTGCATCTATTTGGGAGAACCGGTTGTTAACTTTCTAAGCAGTTCGGAGAACCGGTTGTTGGAAGAAATCTTATTTTGTTTTTTTTTCCACTTGACATGGCTAATCCTGTAAGGAAGGCAGGAAGGAAACATTCTGGTGTTGTTTCTAGCCTCATCTTTATTGCCCTGCTTACAGAAACTGCCTCTCTGGGTAACCCTTATTACATTGTAACAGCTAAGGCGAAGCGCCCATCAATGTGAATGACGTTGAGTTGGCCACGCCCACACGGTCACATGACCACTGAGCCATGCCTACCCAGCTGGTCATTAGGGCAGAGAACCAGTTGTTAAATTATTTGAATCCCACCACTGTGACCTTAGCACAGGCCAGCCATAAGGGGAGCTTTAACCCTTCAACCTCTGGAGGGCTACATGTTGCCGATCCCTAGCGTAGAGCTACATACACAACAAACCGTTCTACAAATGGGACCCCTAAATAGAAATTATTCATCAAGCCAACATATAGAGCCATATGTTTGTAAGTACGGCTACGATGACTTAATGCATGTGCTAACAGCACGAATTTTATAGCGTTGTGCATCTGCAGCTGAGATTGCGTTGGAAACAAACAAAAAAGAAGCAGGCCGACTGAAATGGAAACTTTTGTTACTTATAATGTTAATGAAACCAGTTTATCAGGCTGCACAGAGGAAGTAGCATATTTAGTACCATTTAATGTCTAATCATCGTCATTTCTTTGAATAAATCACATTACATTGTCTAGAACCTGAAAAGGCTGCGCTAGTAACTCTCCTAATAAAGAGTAGCTTTCTTTATTTTTATTTTTATTTATTAAAAAGACACCCTTTCTGCCATCTCTGGCACTTTTGCCTATTGGAAAAGTTGTACTGTCTTTAGAACGTCTTGCTGGTCTCCTACTAAATGGAAAGCATCTTTGCAGCATTTTCATTAGAAATGACCAGGGGTGGGGTTCCAGTTGCTGGGTGGGTGTGGCCATGGTGGGCGTGGCTTACTCGGCCTCCTGCACCATGGCGGGGAAGGGGTTTTTTCGCCCTCCCCAGGCTATGGAGGCTTTCCTCAAGCCCTTTCCTCCCCTGGGCCTGTTTTCAGACTTCCAGTACTTCTGGGAGGCCCATTTTTCGCCCTCCCAGAGCCTCCTCGCGGGCACTGCACTTACCTGGCATACAAAACGGACCATGTGGAAATTCCTGGGAGGGGAGGGGCAGGGTGGGCAGGGTCAGCCAGTCCTTGCAACTACCGGTTCGGCGAACCAGATTAAAATTAACATCCGGTTTGCCCGAACCGGTCTGAACCGGCTGAATCCCACCCCTGGAAATGACCATGGCAATCTGCTCGAGAGACTTTGAACCCCAAACCCAAAACAATGCATGCATGGGTTGGTGGTAGTGGTAGTGTTTGCAAAGAAGTGGGTGTCGTGTCTCCCTCCCCCTCCGATGACCGGGTCTAGGAAGTCCGTATCAAACGTGGCAACAAAGCCTCTGCAACTTGTCAAATTCCTTCGAGGTTTATCAGAGCAGGCAGGAGTCCAAGTTGTGACTTCAGTGATAGAGTCTGATAGCAGCAAACTAGATGAGACTTTGCTTGACTCAAGGTTGGAATGCCACAAGCAGGTCCTTTATATAGGCTGTGGGGTGTGGCTCCATGACTCAGCATTTATCCAGGCCTGCCCCTCCCTTCCTTCTGCTGGCGTCGCCTCTCAGATCTTCGGAAGCGAGGATCCTCCCACTTTGAATTCTCTTCAGCTGGAACTGCTGTCAGTAATTCCAACACATGGCTGGCTTCCTGCTCACACACTGTAGGAATGACATTTATCATGCTTGTCTGTTCACTCCTGACATCCTCTCCGGGCATGGGGCCAGGGCCTGGGGCTGGAGGCATCACAGGCCGTTCATCTTCATTATCAGACTCGGAGTCTCTTCATTATCAGACTAGGAGTCTGATAACAGGCCCGGGTGTAGATGGGAGGGGCCCAGCTGAGGAGAGGAGGGAGGACAAGGCACAACAGTGGGTGTAAGGAGCCATGGAGATGATTTGGAGAAAGAAGGGTTATTTTAGTGGGATTTTTGCCCAATGATGTATTTCTTTTACATAGGTGGAAGCTAAGCTTAGTACAAGTGGTGGGGTCTGTTAGAAATTATCTTCATCCCAAATGGGCAACCATTTCTCTAGAGTGACATGGTGGCAGTTTTCCAATATTTGAGGGGCTGTCACAGAGAAGAGGGGTGTGTGTCAAACTATTCTCCAAAGCACCTGAAAGCAGGATAAGAAACAAAGAATGGAAACTAATCAAGGAGAGAAGCAATTTAGATCTAAGGAGAAATTTTCTGACAGTTAGAACAATAAACCAGTGGAACGGATTGCCTCCAGAAGTTGTGGGTGCTCCATCACTGGAGGCTTTCAAGCAGAGACTGGACAGTCATTTTTCTGAAATGGTATAGGGCAGCGGTTCTCAACCTGTGGGTCGCGACCCCGTTGGGGGTCGAATGACGATTTGCCAGGGGTCGCCTAAGACCATCGGAAATATGGGAGTCGAAGAATCTCCCTCCAATGGTTGACTTCACAAGCCAGCTGCAGGCTCTTCAAATCGCTAGCCGAATTCGGCTTTAGGCGCAATGATGAATTAAAAAAGAGAGAAATCTTTGCTCTGATGTCTCCCTCTCAAGCCAGCTGCAATCACTCCCAATCTCTAGCCTAATCTGGCTTCAGGCACCATAAACTTAATAGGGGAGGAGTCTCCGCTTTAATGCCGCTGTCCTCAAGGCAATCGCAAGCAGTTCAGATCGCTAGCCAATACGGCTTCAGGCGCGATAAATTCAAAACGAAAATAATTTTATGGTTGGGGTCGCCACATCGTGGGGAATTTTATTAAAGGGGTCGCAGCCCTATAAAGGTTGAGAACCACTGGTATAGGGTCTCTTGCTTTGAGCAGGGGGCTGGACTAGAAGATCTCCATGGTCCCTTCCAACTCCTCTATTAATCTGCTACGTTTTCTCCTCTCTGTCAAGAAATCCAAGCCTTCAGAGAGTTCCCGGCATCAAGTTCACTTGTACCACGGACGGTTCAGCTCATTTTTCAATCCTATATTTTTTTCCCCCCTTTTACCCAGCTTCATTTGATGCGATTTCTCTTGCCCACAGCTGTCTAGCTCCCCGTAACATTTAAGCGAACCGCAATGAACCTATAAGTCATCATAAATGAAAATGATGGCAGTTGTCGTCAGGGCCTTTGATTAATGGAAATATGGGCAGTTGGACACCGACTAGATGGTTATAAATGCTGCTGTCGGACAAAAATAATTATGGCATTAATAAGGAAGTAGGGAGATAACTGACCTGTGAGAGAGAGAGAGACACACACACACAAATCATTTCGGTGTTTGCACATTTGCGCATCGGATATCGTGGTGGGTGCATTTGTATTTTCTCGGGGGTTTCCCCCCCCCCACAAATAACCCTGATGGGTCGATTCAATAAAATTACTGCAGGGTAGTTTGAGCCTTTTAAACTTCCCCTCTCTGTGCTTTCCAGTTAAAAAGAGATTTTTTTAAAAAAAATTGACTTAATGCTAGTCCTAACTAAATGCCAGCGACTGACTTAAGTTACGCATACAATGTCTGGCAAGAGAAAGGAGGCAGCCGAAGAGATGCGGAGGGGTGGGTGGGAAACAGAACGGGGGTGAAGGGGGGAAGCCAGCCCCCGCATATCTTATTATACCTGAAACACTATTCTGATATGTACTAAATATTATGACTGCCACCATCCCCGCCATAATTGATTCACCCACACAGCCATTTAGTCTGCGGAGCTGCTCGTTTTACAAATTCTACAATCTTTTAGAAATTCTTTCAGTGGGAAAGATTGCGGCTTCCCTTTAGATTCATTATGGTGATTGAATCCTCTTCAATAGAGAACTGTTTAAAAGGAGTACAACCATGGGTGTCTCACTCCGAGCGAAAGCACATAGGTTAAAAGCTTGTCTGTGTGGCATAATTCATGGCTGCTATGCTAAACAATCACTTTTTATGGTGACCTTCATAAGATACAAAAAGGCAACAGAACGAAGCTCGCAGCATATATATATATATATATATATATATATATATATATATATATATATATGTATGTATGTATGTATGTATGTATGTATGTATGTATGTATGTATATATATATATATAATTTTTAACAATCCAACCTCTGAAGCTCCTGGAATTCCTCATTAAAGAAGCAATTAATAATCTAGAATAGAAGGAGCTTTTATTATATTTTTCCTTCCAGATGTAAAATCATAATTAATCTAAGTACCAAAAGAGGAAGGAAGGAAGGAAGGTAGGAAGGAAGGAAGGAAGGTAGGTAGGAAGGAAGGAAGGTAGGAAGGAAGGAAGGAAGGAAATGAGGGAGGAAGAAACCAGCCACCCAACCTCTCTGTCTTCATAACACTATGGAAAGTTTACAAAAAAAATGTTGAGTAAGTATTTAAATATTCTGCACACCTGAACCTCGGCCATCCGTCATTGTTATGACTTAAAACATCACTGACTAAATTAGGTTTTGTTTGTATAGAGCCGGGAGAGTCAGATGGCTTGAATGACAAAATTAGAACATGTTCAAAATCAGTGAAACAAAACTGCACGGGAAAGAGAGGGGAAAAAAAGGAAGGCTGCCCACAGTCGCACCACAATCTTACTGTCCTGTATTGTGTGTGTGTGTTCTTCCTATCTTCCACAAATAAGGGTGAGACTAGGAAACCAAAGACTCTTCCTATCGTGTGGTGTGAGTGTCATTGAGAAGGAGATGCGTCCTCCTCACCCTTCTTGCGCTTTTGGATTAAAATGTTTGGCTATCCAGAAAATAAAATCTCAAAATATAATTTGTTAGCGGAACGCTATCGCAACATAGAACAACACAAGAAGAAAAATGTTCCTAGTTCAGAACATCTGGACTTAGGTGAGATGGCTATAAGAGTTTTCAATCCTCTATTCTCATGCCCAAACAGCTGTTTTAGTGTAGAAAGCAGCAACTGCGTGAGTCGTAATAGTTATGTATTTATTTGTATCCTGCCTTTATTGTTTTTACAAATTTTTCAAGGTGTCAGACTTATATATTTCTCTTTCCTCCTGTTTTTTCCACCGCTGCAACCCTGTGAAGCAGAAAAGGTGCTTTTCCCCAAAAGGCAAATGGTGGGGAATGGAAGGATTTTTGGATAATTTATTTATTAGGATAAATCCTTCCATTCCGCCCTCCCCCATTCAATGGGAACTGAAGAAACCTCTTGGATGGGAAGCAAAATGTTTTCAAGGGGAAAAAAAAATCAAGATAGTCCAATTCACTTTTGGGTCATTTTGGGTCTTCCACCTGCCAACCAGAGAGCAGGAAACAGGAAGGAGCCCATGTTTAATAGAAAAGAGCATTTGATTGGGTGGAGTGGTCATGAGAGCCACGATAGGCTTGCCTATCAACTCCATCCTACATTATTTAGCAACCACAGCCATTGGACAGCCCCTTTAATTTTTTTAATTTATTTTTATTTTATTTATTTGTCAAGCATGTATAAGATAACAGATATAAGTATAAGCATGATTATGAATACATAAAATGGATACGAATAAATGGGGACACTTGGACAGGGACGGTAGGCACATTGGTGCGCTTATGAACGCCCCTTACAGACCTCTTAGGAATGGGGTGAGGTCAACAGTAACCAGTCTAAGGTTAAAGTTGTAGGGGTTTGGGGATAAACCACAGAGTCAGATAGTGCATTCTAGACATTGACCACTCTGTTGCTGAAGGTCTATTTTCTGCAATCGAGTTTGGAGCGGTTTATCTTAAGTTTGCATCTATTTTGCGGTTGAAGCTGAAGTAGTCATTGACAGGTAGGATGTTGTAGCAGATAATTTTGTGTACTATGCTTAGGTCAGACCGAAGGTGGCGAAGTTCTAAGTTGTCTAAGCCTAAAACTTCAAGCCTGGTGGCATAAGGTATTCTGTTGTGAGCAGAGGAGTAGAGGACTCTTCTTGTGAAATAACCAGGATCTATGATCCCTTGACTGCTCCCCAAATTCCATTAAACATTTATAGTTTAGTTGGAATCAGATCTTCCTTGCCTTCAGAGGTAACAAAAAGTGAAACTCAAAATAGAGGCTAAAATGTACTGTAACAACAACAACAACAACAACAACAACAAACAACAACAACAACAACAACTAGTGATCTGTGATACGAAATCCAGCACAGTTATCTCGTTTGCTGTGTATACTGTCATTTTGTGTAAATAAAATAATAATAATAAATAATAAGGCGTGCATAAATACACCAGTGTGCCTACCGTCCCTGTCCTAATGTTTTCTTTTATTCGTATCCTTTTCATGTATTTATAATTACATTTACACTTGTATCTGTCACATGCTTGACGAAATAAATAAATAATAATAATAAATAAATAAAATAAATACCTTTACATTTGGAGCCTAAGGAACCCCTATCTGTTTTTAACTTTTCATTGTTGTGCAGCTCCTTCATTCTGGCTATGTTTACACAGCACACATCACTTAACATGCATTCATCTTAGCTGCATTTGACTTGATTCAGTGCACTGGGCCAACCCCCAAATGGGTTAACTCAGAACCAGGTAAAAAGTAGTACGAGAACACAATCTCTTTGCCGACACGTCTCCTTATGTTGTATTCAGAATAACTGCTTTTCTGTTATATTATCAGCTCAAATCCAGATTGCTTGGGAGGAACACTAACAATGCCTATATATTCATACAGAGAATACAATGCGCCAGGTATTCTTATTCATAATTCTACTGCATTTAAATATGTTGCACATTATTATGTGCTTTTAACATAAATCAATGGCTGGCTTACTCTTTGGGTATGGGATACCGGTCTCCAGAATCTTTCCTTTCCTCTTTTATAGTTCTGCAACCTACCTCGGAAGACCCCTGCCCACATAAAATGGTTATTGTTGTAATAATTTTGGGTGACATTTATAGCTTAAAGACTTTGTACAATTTTTTTTTTATCGACAAGCCAGCTATGAATCAACATGCATGATCACAATAAAAATGCACAAAATATATGTGTTAGAGGGGAGGTTTTGTCAATAGGGCTCTCACATTGATCCATGTTCTTTGTGGCGATTTGTGGAGCGCTACACATGCACTCTGCTGAAAAATTCAAACGGCTGGCCTGCTTCAGAATCATATTATCTATTACACATGGACGTTTTGGTTCCAGCTGTTCAGATAGAAATTGGGTGGATGTTCAGACGTTTCAGCTTTGATCTTTATTAGAGCACAAGACTGCTTGAAATTTTTCAGGCAATTTGATTTCATAGGAAGGGGATATCCAAAATAATTTAACCCGTCCCTTGTATAAAGAAGAATCTGTTGGTCAAGACTCAAAGGATTGTACAAGCAGGACTATATGTTCAGTGAACCTGATTTTTCTTTAAAATGTATTATGGAGACCACCAATAGGTGAATAGCTTGATCCAAAGTGGGTTCCTCATCTGGTTTACTTGCTAAAGCCAAGTTTGTCAATAAAGACTCAGGTCCTTTGAAAAATAGCCTGTGAGAAAACATGGAGGTTTTTGCCTAAGTAAAGTATAACTCCTCTTTGAAATTCTCATTGTGTACTCTTCATGGTTGAATGACTCCATCTTACTTACTTTGAGTCCAAAAGATCGTTAGTGATTATTAAAGCTATCAGCTACTATGTTCTTCAAGAATTCATGGCAAGATGGACCTCGGCAGAGGTGGGTTTCAGCAGGTTCTGACCAGTTCTGGAAAACCGGTAGCGGAAATTTTGAGTAGTTCGGAGAACCGGTAGTCAAAATTCTGACTGGCCCTGCTCCCATCTATTCTCTGCCTTCCAAGTCCCAGCTGATTGGGAGGAAATGGGGATTTTGCAGTAACCTCCCCCTGCTATGCCCACCAAGCCATGTCATGCCCACCAAGCCACACCCACAGAACCTGTAGTAAAAATGTTTGAAACTCACCACTGGACCTCTGGTGAGGATTTATGGTGAATTACAAGTCCCTGACAAACCAGGTTGACATTGAGGTAGATAGAAATGGAGAGATTGTGAGATTACCCACTTGTATTCCAGACAACTGCTTCCTGCAAGTAAACTGCAGGGCCTTGTGAGTTGAGATGTTGGGAATGGAAGGATTTCAATCAAATCCACAACCATAAAGTAGTCTACATGTACACAAGATTTGCTGAGACTTTCTTAATCATATTCAATCAAATTGCTTCTTAATTGCTATTCAACTATTAAAAATCTTTTGAGCAACATTTTTTATAATGCCAGGTGAGGTTTTTCCGATTCTTAACAAAAGAAATTTTAAATGCAACTTTAAGGATTTTTAAAAAAAAAAAATGTTGAATAAGCAGAAAAAGAATGATATGAATGTTTATTTGGAAAGGAATAAATGGTTCAGATGGATTTGTAATGTCATTGGATGCAGGATGGGTGGCAAATAAATTTCATCAATAAATAATACATTTGTAATAAAATTTTGAAATTCATTATAAGTCTCCTTCTCATGGGAAAAATATTATTGTTTTGAATTTTAAAAAGAAAAAAAAAGATGATTGAATGGGACTAGACACTAGAAAGGAAAAAAAGAACTGGACACTAGAAAGAACCAGAAGAAGGAACAAAGGATTAAAATTAAAGGAGAAGTACATTAAAATTTGACTTACTAACGTAGACTGGAGCAGAATACTTTAACAATTGGATATGTTGAAAGATATTTGTGAGCAATGGATGCAGAAGAAAATTCCAAGAGTGTCTGATATCCATCTGTTCAGTAGATTGGGTTTAAAAAATGTTCTGGAAGAGGAACAAGTTTTATTGCACAAAATTGAGCCTTATTTGAAAATGAATTTTAAAATGACAGGCTATAAGAATGATTTGGAAAAAGATGTTATATTAAATATAGAGCTGAAATCAGCTGATCTGTTAATAATTAAAATGAATATACAAATAATAAAAGAGTGTTTTGCATATTTTTTTTATATTGGATTTACAAAATTAAATCTAATCTATTAAAGTTTTGAAAATCTTTATGAGAACAGACAGAAAAAGAAATCAGGTTCTGGGATATTAAATTAAAGAAGAAGAAATTAAAGATGAAGACGGTTAAAATGACAGAAAGGAACATAAAGCTGGTTAATTTGATCAAAGTTAAAATAGATATTGTAAGATCTTGTAACCCTTATTGGACTTTTGCTGATCAGGACTGAATCAATGAGACTTTAAAGATTTGTTTATAGATAAGAGATGGAATGTGGGAAAAAGAGATCAATTGTTGCATTTTAAGAAAAAGTGATAAATTGATAAAATGATTTATACTTGTGATGAAGGTGGAAGTCATTTCTTTTTTAGTTAAGTTTACTAACTTATATCTTTTTAACTATAATGTTCAATAAAATTGTTATTTAAAAAAGAGCCCATATTATGACGAAGTTTGAGGATTCTATAGGATTTCTCTTGCTGTCCAAGAGTAATCAATTTAAAAAATATTTTTTTCTGAGACCACTTCTGCACCAAGGAACAAACGTGGGTTTAATTTCAAGCTCAGCCTAATAAATGCCTTAACACAGCCTATTCTTAAACAGAATACATCTTTCACGTGCTGAAGAAAAGCTTTGCTTCCAATCTGCGGTATATATAATCCAGAATATTTATTGTATATTCTAGATTTTCTGTGTAGGAGGCATTGACTGATCTGCAAACAGAGAGAAGTGGTTGCCAGCTTAATTTACAAGCCAAACTCCTAAGAAATTTGGGCATGATTTAGAACAAAGCTTGGTGGCAGCAACTCAGAAATGTGATAAATTTCGCTTTTTTTGGATTCATTTGCTGTCTCCTTTATAAAACAAAATATTCCAAGTTGCAATTATTTGTGCATTAAAACAGTAAGCCTAAGACATCTGAAAATTAGAATTCCATGTCAGACTGTGAATATCCCACAAGCATGCTGCCTTTCATTAAAATCTGTTTGACATTTTTGTTATGTGCAGAGAGGCAGAGGACGCCAGAAAGCTTGATATTTGTGATTACATCCTTCTGCTAATACAAGACATTCAAAAATTGTATTAAAACATTAGCTACAAAAGGCTGAGCAGTGAAAAAACAACAACAAATAAATAGATTTTAGCATTTGTTTTTATTTTTAAAAGGAAAGTAGGCTATCGTACGATCCATTGCCCTAAATAATTTCCTAAGCAAGAGCAACCTTCCTAATTCTTTCCGTTCCTTTCTTTTTCCCCGAGAAAGTCTGTTGATAAGAAATGTGCTAATTCCCTCCATGCTTGCTCTCCCTCTTTCCCTTCCACCACCACCCTCCCCCCTTTGGAAAAAAAAAAAGGAGAGAGAAGGAAAAAGTGCAAATTTTTAATCGTTCTTGGGGAATCGTGTAATGATCGCGAGTCACGTGACACTCCCCCCCCCTTGGAAAAAAGGATATTATTTTGTCACAATAACGCAAGTAAATTATCTCACCGGCAACTTGCTTAAAGGTCAGAGAGATCATCTGATGCAGAAGATGGAAATTTCTCCTGCCAAAACAATATTGACAGCTTATCAAGCAGGATGGAGAAAATACAATGATATAATAGAATGTAAGGTAAGATAACACTTGCTACTGGAGGCAGAAAATATGACATGGCATTTCAATTTTAAGGTTATGTGCAGGATGATATCGTATGGAAACGAGGAGGCAAAAACAGTGTTCCTTGCATGTGAATTTTATCATGGCAAATGCAACTACAGTATTTTAATGTACAGTGCGGTTATTAGATGCATCTTAGAGGAAAGCAAAACCTCCGTCTTCAGAGTCATTTGCAAATAGATGACAGAACACAAAGGCAAGAATAATATTCTTCCTCATTAAACCTAAAACAAAGGCCGGAAACCAATCATACATCTCCTTTCCTTTAGTTCGGAGAGAGTTTGGATTTTGGTAAAGGATTTCTCTCTCCCAGCCTGTCTCCACTTGGACATGCCACAATAAGTGGACTTCACGCTGGACTTTCAGCGGTAATCATGCTGGCTGCGGAATTCTGGGAGTTGAAGTCCACATCCCTGGGGTGAGTGAGTCCATATTTCGGCAAGCTCTCCTAGACATTCCCTAGGCTGGGTTGTGAGATTCTATCAGCCCGATCAATGGAAATGAGAATAATTCTGTTTGAAAAGCTTGCCACCTGCTGCCCTGGGATTGAGACCAGGGGTAGGTTCTACTTATCTTTACTACCGGTTCGCAATGGGATCGTGCTTTTCTTGACCAGATATGAAGATAGAAAGAGATGAAGAAAAAGTCTGGGTTCACACATCAAGTTATTTATTTATTTTATTTATTTATTTGTTCGCACTTTTATACCGCCCTATCTCCCCAGGGACTCAGGGTGGTTTACAGCCATATAAAACACATATATACAGAATAAAACACCAATTTAAAAAACTTATTACATAAGGCCGAATATTTAAAATAGGAAAATAAATAATAAAACCCCATTAAAACCCGATTTAAAATTTAAAACATTTAAAAATTCTAGTCCAGTCCTGCGCAAATAAATAGATGTGTCTTAAGCTCGCGGCGGAAGGTTCGAAGGTCAGGAAGTTGGCGAAGTCCTGGGGGAAGCTCGTTCCAGAGGGTGGGGGCCCCCACAGAAAAGGCCCTTCCCCTGGGTGTTGCCAGTCGGCACTGCCTGGCCAACGGCACCCTGAGGAGTCCCTGTCTGTGAGAGCGCACGGGTCGGTGAGAGGCAATCGGTGGCAGCAGACGGTCCCGTAAGTAGCCTGGCCCTATGCCATGGAGCGCTTTGAAGATCATTACCAAAACCTTGAAGCGCACCCGGAAGGCCACAGGCAGCCAGTGCAGTCTGCGCAGGAGAGGTGTTACGTGGGAGCCACGAGGGGCTCCCTCTATCACCCACGCAGCCGCATTCTGAACTACCTGGAGTCTCCGGGTGCTCCTCAAGGGGAGCCCCATGTAGACAGCATTGCAGTAATCCAGACGGGATGTCACGAGAGCATGAGTGACCACGCTTAGCTGTGCTTTATTAAATAAACCACAATAATCTGGGTTCATGCAATACATTGAGCTGAAGCCAAACCAAATGCACCAGCATATGGCTTGTGTTACTGTAGTTCTTCTGGACTTCAGTGACCAAAGAATTACAGCAAAGGATGGAGGAGAGAGCAAATTATATCATGGACTCCTTTAACTAGAAATTATAGAGTTGAATAAGACTTGAAAGAGACTCATGAGGCAATATACTTTGCACTTCTCATTGTGCTCTAGAGGATACGGAATGTATCTTCCTTCCTTCCTTCCTTCTTTCCTTCCTTCCTTCCTGTCTGTCTCTCCACCTTTTCCCTCCCTCCCTCCCGTCCACAAAGCATAGACAGAAAAAGGTCACGCTGAAATTTTATT
This sequence comes from Ahaetulla prasina, assembly GCF_028640845.1. Lineage (NCBI taxonomy): Eukaryota > Metazoa > Chordata > Lepidosauria > Squamata > Colubridae > Ahaetulla > Ahaetulla prasina. The sequence goes on from NC_080550.1 coordinate 10,349,735, forward strand.
GGGGAAAAAATGAGAGTAAGCCAGCTTGGTATCTGGCCAGAAGTGCATTTAGTAGAGAAGAGAAGACATTAATGAGAGCCAATCTTCATCGATGGTATGAAAATCAGAAACACAAGAGGGTTGTCGCTGGAGCAAGCCTTACATAAAGAGAATATAGAACATACTTTCTGAGCTTTCCGATGTCTGTTGGAATCTTTTCTTCAAACCCACCAACAGATGTAATTAAGACTCTTGTACATGTGGCTTACCAACAGCTTCCAAATATGTGGGTTTTTTTTTAAAAAAAGAAACTTGCTTATCCATCTCATTGTTGCCACCAGATTCCCGTTTCTCTTATCTGTTCTTTCTTTCATCTTTCTTTCCCCCAAGCAAAGGACAGCATCTAGTGGTTGCCTATTTAACTTTGCATGCACCGTGCATGGAAGTAAATAGGCAATATAACATGGAGTCATCTCCATTTTGGCTAAAATCTATTAGAAATGTATTTCTCTGGGAGAAAGAGAGAACAAATGTTTCTCAGTGGGACTCAGTGTCAGATCTCTGCAGAAATCAACAGTCTTCGATAACAGCAAAGAAATACGAGAATCTCCAAAACTTTGTTGACATTTGTTGGTTATTCAGACTTTTACATGGCAGATATAGTTACCCTAATCTGGGTCCATGCATCTTCTCAATGCATGATTTGGTTTCTTTGGTTTTGCCTAAAATGTAGTGTGAATTTCCCTGCTGAGTTTTGTTAAGCAGCAGCTAATGGCTACGGAGGTTGAACCTAGTCAATTGCTGTCTTCATAAGCCACGATTAAGCAAACCAGGGCTTGGCATGGCGAGTGAATCCAGTCACTATGTCGAAACCCAATAAGAAAATAACCAAAAGGTGAGATCTAAGGGTAGGTTCCCATGAGATGTTAAGGTGTCACACCTTATCATGATTTGGCTTTTTGGTTGAATCATATTTGTGATGTTGAAACATTGCAGTGTGCAAATTCCAGGCACAGATAAGTCCATCTAAAGTGCCTAAGAAGAATAAGAATTTATTCAGAATTGGGACTTTTCAAGGATCTCTCTCTCTCTCCCCCCTCTCTCTCCCCATCTCTCTCTCTCGTAGTTTGGGACTAAAATAGGATTTATTTCCTGAAATTCCAAATTCTATTCCTTTTCCCCCCCCAATGTTAGACCCTTATCTTTTGATGATCAGGCTGAGTTCACGCATAGTATCCGCACATACTTTGAATATTATGTGGGACAGCCTCCCCACTATGCCATTCTTGCAATAAATTAAGCCAACACATCAAATCATTGTTTGCTTCAGAGTGATATTTTAAACCTGACCCTCCACTTCTCTTTCTTTAGCATCTCCACGGTATGAGATACTGGGTTAAACAATGGAGAGAGAGAAAACAAAAAACAAAAATGTTTGGTAAAAGCCACAATGCAAAGAAGAAATACGTGTGATTGTTTATGTGTTGAGGGAGGAAAGAGTGTTTATTATTATATTATTTCGCATGACATCCTGTTGATTGCACTCATTATATCATAGAGCGAGCTAATGCACAGGTTCAGCTTCCTTTCTCTTCTCTTTTGAAATCTATAGGGGCGGTGTCACCCTGAAGTGGAGAAGGATCATCCCACATCCTTTTGTGTTTCCCATTTAAGAGTCAGGTACCACCAACAATTCAAATCAGCTTTCTCCCACCCCCGCTTTTTGCTGACAGATGCATAGCTTAATAAAGCGGAGAGCATCTCAAAACGGTACCCTCAGATTTTTTTTGTGTGTGTGTGTGTGAAAGGAACGCTTAGAAGATGACAAAGCATCACTTGAGATTGAATCGCAATAGGGTAGGTCAGGTCCTTTTTTTTTCCCCCTCTGTAAAGAAGCATGATTATCTTTCTCATTACATTACGCTTTGGAGAACAAAAAAAATAAAAATGAGGACATTCAAATAAAAGATCTGTAGCACTAAGCCAACCCACCCAATCCCCAAAGTTGACCTCTTTGATGTTAAATCCTGGGTTTAGAAAATTTAGAACTACGCCGCCTTCGACATGACCTGAGTTTAACTCATAGAATCATCTATTACAAAGTCCTTCCTGTCGAAGACTAATACAGCTTCAATCGCAACAATACACGAGCACACAATAGATTTAAGCTTAATGTGAACCGCGCCAATCTTGATTGCAGAAAATATGACTTCAGTAACAGAGTGGTCAATGCCTGGAATGCACTACCAGACTCCGTAGTCTCTTCCCAAAATTCCAAAAGCTTCAACCAAAAACTGTCTTCTATTGACCTCACCCCATTCCTAAGAGGTCTGTAAGGGGAGTGCATAAGAGCACAAGCGTGCCTACCGTTCCTGTCCTATTGTTTCCCTCTATTATATCCAATTAATATAGTTATTACATACTTATGCTTATATCTATAGACTTATATATTGTATAGTTATTTCATACTTTTGCTTATATATACTGTGTGACAAAATAAATAAATAAATAAATAAATAAATAAATAAATAAATAAATAAATAAATAAATAAATAAATAAATAAATAAAGGACAAGGCTCTGCTTTTCTCAAACCTTGCCTGGCACCCGTAAAGAGCTACGTATGGTATCTTCAGTCTTTCGACTTTCCAAAAAAAAAAAAAAAGCATCGTTTTGCCAAGTTATAATATGGTGAAACATATTTATGTGCAAAATAAAACACAAACAAACAGAACAGTGAGGGTTTAACACTTGCCGCATTTGAATGTTCCAAAATGGTAATGGTCCAAGATACATATGTTGAAATTATCCAAGATGAAGAGAAGATATTTCTCTGGCAGACAACCTCGCATTTTTCAAAAGCGAGCCAGCAAGAACCTAAAAATATTGCAACTGACTTAAGACCAATTAAGGAGGGACTTTTTTTTTCAGTGTCATATCAGAATTAGGGAGAAATTAGCAGCATCTCTGATAGTATTTCGTTCAGGCTTGCTGCGGAGTAGGACAAAGGGACAACTTTAGGCTTCACCATGGGTGGTTGGGTGTATGCAGAAATGAATTTTCTTCATGCTACCCCAAGAATAGAAGAGAAGAGAAGAGAAGAGAAGAGAAGAGAAGAGAAGAGAAGAGAAGAGAAGAGAAGAGAAGAGAATTTTTATTGGCCAAGTGTGATTGGACACTCAAGGAATTTGTCTTTGGTGCATAGGCTCTCAGTGTACATAAAAGAAAAGATACATTCATCAAGAATCATAAGGTACAACACTTAATGCTAGTCATAGGGTACAAATAAGCAACCAGGAAACAATCAATATCAGTATAAATCATAAGGATACAAGCAACAAGGTTACAGTCATACAGTCATAAGTGGAAGGAGATGGGTGATGGGAACGGTGAGAAGATAGTGCAGATTTAGTAAATAGTTTGACAGTGTTGAGGGAATTATTTGTTTAGCAGAGTGATGGCGTTCGGGGAAAAACTGTCCTTGTGTCTAGTTGTTCTGATATGCAGTGCTCTATAGCATCATTTTGAGGGTAGGAGTTGAAACAGTTTATGTCCAAGATGTGAGGGGTCTGTAAATATTTTCACAGCCTGCAGGTTGGTAGCCATTGTTTTTTCTGCAGTTCTAATTATCCTCTGAAGTCTGTGTCTGTCTTGTTGGGTTGCAGAGCCAAACCAGACAGTTATGGAGGTGCAGATGACAGACTCAATAATTCCTCTGTAGAACTGGATCAGTAGTTCCTTGGGCAGTTTGAGTTTTCTGAGTTGGCGCAGAAAGAACATTCTTTGTTGTGCTTTTTTGATGATGTTTTTGATGTTAGATCTTGCGATATGGTAGAACCTAGAAATTTGAAGATCTCTACTGTTGATACTGTGTTGTCTAGTATTGTAAGAGGTGAAAGTATGGAAGGGTTTCTCCTAATGTCTACTACCATTTCTATGGTTTTGAGTGTGTTCAGTTCCAGATTGTTCCAGTTGCACTATGAGGCTAGTTGTTCAACCTCCTGTCTGTATGCGGATTCATCATTGCCTCAAATGAGACTGATCACTGTTGTGTCATCTGCAAACTTCAGTAGTTTAACAGATGGATCGTTAGAGATGCAGTCATTGGTATACAGAGAGAAGAGAAATGGGGAGAGCACACAGCCTTGGGTAAAGTGACCAGATTTCAGCAATGGCAAAGCGGGACACCTTGACAGGAGGGAGGGGGGTTGCGCATGCGTGCTGAGTCTTGCCACCTGCCTGAAGGAGGAGGAGCGGCTGCTGCTTCTCCGCTCTTCCAGGCAGGCTCGGCTCTCCTCTCGGCTCTTCCAGGCAGGCTCGGCTCTCCTTGGCTCTCCTCTTTGCTTTTCTCTTCCTCTCGGGTGAAGTCAAGCAGCGTCTCTCCTCCCTCTCGCACCCCCTTCTCCGCCACTCCCCCTTCTCCGCCTCCTCCTCTTGCGTTGCCGCCTCCCATTTTCAGAATGGGAGTGAAACAAAAAAAAAAATTGGGACTTTTTGGAATTGCCGCGGGACGTGGGACAAATTATTAAAAAGCGGAACTGTCCTGCCAAAAGCGGGACGTCTGGTCACTATAGCCTTGGGGGCCCCCTGTGCTAATTGTAGAGGTATCTGATGTGATTCTGCTTAGCTTCACCTGCTGCTTCCTGTTTGTTAGGAAGCTTGTGATCCACTTACAAGTATGTTAAAACTTACAATCTTAAAATAAGTTTTAAGTTTTGGTCCTTTGTCTATTCTTTATTCTTTATTTATTTATTTGTATCTTGCCTTTATTATTTTTCCAAATAACTCAAGGCAGCGGACATACCTAATACAGGTAGTCCTTGAGTCACCACCACAATTGAGCGTAAGGTTTCTGTTGCTAACCAAGACATTTGTTAAGTGAGTTTTGCCCTGCTTTATGCCCTTTCTGGCCACGGTTGTTAAATGAATCCCTGCAATTGTTAAGTTAGTAACATGGTGGTTAAGTTAAATGGCTCCCCCCATTGATTTGGCTTGTCAGAAGGTCGCAAAAGAGGGATCACATGACCCCCAGGACACTGCAACTGTCATTAATGTGAATCAGTTGCAGGGAAGTCAGTTTGACTAGATTGGACTAGAAGACAATTACAAAATTGTGGAAACCTTTGGCACGGCCTTTTGCAACATGGTTTTTCTCCAGGGATTTTGGACTACACTTCCCATCCGCCAGTATCAGAGGTAAGGGAAGTTACTGTATAATCTAAAATTAGTGGCATGGCACTGGAATGGGAAGACTTCTCTCCAGAGATTCTGGGGTTATTTTGCACAGGTGTTCAATCCACAAGATCGTTATATATCATGGGCTGAACTCAAAGCCTGTGACTCAAAGGTATCACTGGTTTCTACAGTATTGGAGGAGTTGCTTTTGGCCTTTTGGTCCACCATTAGGTGACCTTCTTCTTCTCATAGGACCATAGACCAACATTATTTACTTTTCTGGTTACTTTTTGTTTTTTGTTTTAAAAAAACAGAATAGTTGAATATTCTGCTTAGCCTTGCTAAATGTAAGGATTCCAAGCCTGAGGTAAATAAATATTTCCAAATTGTCTTCAGGTTTCAGTCAATATGTATGTATGTATGCATGCATGCATGTATGTATGTATGTATGTATGTATGTATGTATGTATGTATGTATGTATGCGTGTGTGACTGGGCTGAGTTTACTTTTACTTATTTATTTTTTTAAAAGAAGAGTTGAATATTCTGCTTAGCCTTCCTAAATGTAGAGGATTATAAGACTTGAGGTAAATAAATCTTTCCAAATTGTCTTCAAATTTCAGCCAGAGTTTTTTATTTATTTTATTTCATTTCATTTCATTTATTATTTTATTTTATTTTATTATTATTATTGAAGTTGTGACCAGGCTGGGTTTACTTTTATTTTGTTTTTTTTAAAGAAGAGTTGAATATTCTGCTTAGCCTTGTTAAATGTAGAGGATTATATAAGCCTTGAGGTAAATAAATCTTTCCAAATTGTCTTCAAGTTTCAGCCAGAGTATTTTATTTTATTTTATTATTTCATATTTCATATTTTATTTTATTTTATTATTTTTTATTTTATTTTATTTTATTTTTTTATATTTTATTTTATTATTTTTGAAGTTGTGACCAGACTGGGTTTACTTTTATTTTGTTTTTTTAAAGAAGAGTTGAATATTCTGCTTTTTTTTTTTTTTTTAAGATGAGTTGAATATTCCGCTTAGCCTTGCTAAATGTAGGGGATTACAAGCCTGAGGTAAAAAATAATAATAATTCCAAATTCTCTTCAAGTTTCAGCCAGAGTTTGTTTGTTTGTTTGTTTGTATTTTTATTTATTTATTTATTTATTTATTTATTTGAAGCCGTGATCAGGCTGAGTTTGTGAATATCAACCCAGGTGGATCTCCCTTTCCTATCTGACGTTCAAAGAGTCCTTCTAGTCCAGGGGTCTCCAACCTTGGTCCCTTTAAGACTTGTGGACTTCAACTCCCAGAATCCCTCAGCCAGCAAAGCTGGCTGAGGAGCTCTGGGAGTTGAAGTCCACAAGTCTTAAAGGGACCAAGGTTGGAGACCCCTGTTCAAGTCTGCCGGTTTTTAGCTCAGGTAAATGAAGCACTTAGTGAAAAAAGAATTCCCGAGCCTTACGAGGGCAAACAACAAGCCTTGTTTATTTTTACAATGTTTTCACTGGTTCGCTAAGGAACAAAGTCTTGTTTAAAAAGGGATTTTATTTTGGGTCATGTAGAGTTTGAAGAGTCGGGCAGAAAAAAAATGATTGTTCCACCTCCCTTCACCTGCCTCACAAAAGTTTCTATGCAGCAATTAAGAGCACTTGTTCTAAAAACCTGGTCAAGGTGGTCAAAAAATTATCAGTGTGGAAACTGAATTAAGAAAGCAAAGGTAGAAGTAGGCCGTATGCAAAATAAAAGGTAAAGGTTCCCACACATATGTGCTAGTGGTTCTCGACTCCAGCGTGCCTACCGTTCCTGTCCTATTGGTTTTTCTTTTTTCTTCTTCCTATATATATATTGGTGCTTATACCTCCTAATATTTCCTCATATATATGTTTATATACTATATAATCTTTTTGTGTGATGCTTATATATATTGTTGTGACAAAATAAATAAAATAAAATAAAATATTTATCATGCTAAGTAAACACAGTTAATGCAACTAGAGAGAAAACAATTGTAATGTCATTGGTGTGATATAATTTGGGGGAAAGAAAAACCTTTCATCTTCTGTATATATGGCTGGGTAGCCTTTTCAACAAATCAAATTGGGGGCTTTTTGCTCCACTTCTGAAAATTCAAAAATCTTAGACAGTTTAAGATAAATAAAAAGAGCTCTTCAGTTGCAACCATTCACTAACCAGTAGCTGATGAGCAATTGGTATTGTTCACTGTCTACTCACTGACATCTGCTGTAGGACCGTATCACAAATCTTGTTGAAATTAAGCAGACATTTTCAATGTTTACCGTTAAAGTTGGTGTGACAGGTTCTGGAGAACCGGTAGCGGAAATTTTGAGTAGCAAATACCACCTCTGGCTGGTCCCAGATTGGGGTGGGAATGGAGATTTTGCAATATCCTTCCCCCAGGAGTGGGGAGGGAATGGAGATTTTGCAGTATCCTTCCCCTGCCACGCCCACCAAACCATGCCCACCAAGCCACGCCCACAGAACCGGTAGTAAGAAATTTTGAATTCCACCACTGGTATCTTCCATACTTCAATGGACGTGGTTCCAATTCTTAAAAGGCATTGACTGTATTTAGAGGAATCTCTCTGTCAGAGTTTACAGTGAATAGAACTTTTTTTCCCCCCTATCCTTCAATTTCATTTCAATTGTCATAGCCCTAAATTCAATAATCTAAAGACTTTGGGGATACTGACAAATCAGTGATTATATTTCCATACATTTTATATCCGTCCATATCTACAAATCTAATATTGACCTGGAGTTATCAGTGATAGAGAAGTTATTAATTCTGACAGCTATAAGGGAGAAACTAATATCCTCCTTTTTTTTTTTTTTTACAAAACCTTGTATTAATACCACGGGAAGTAAATCTGAGGGATCTAAGTTGGCTTGGGTGTCAAGTGGAGAAGGAGGAGACTATTAGAAGCAAAGAAAGAAGGGGGGTGTGTGTGTGTGTCAAATTTATTTTGGGAAAAGGGGACGAAAAATGTCTTCACTTGGCATTGTAACATAGGGATTGTTGACTTTTATTCATGGTACAGTAGCCTTTGACGTATTACATTAATTGAACCCAACATTTATGTTGCTGAGTGAGACATTTGTTAAGTGAGTTTTGCCACAGTTTATAAACTTGCCACATTTGTTTTAGCCAATCACTGCAGTTGTTAAGTTACTAACATGGAGTGGTGGCCTACTACATGGATAAAAAGACCCTCACTTATGACTGCATGACTAAACTTTGTTACTTGTATCCTTACCAATTATATTGATATTGATTGTTTCCTGATTGCTTATTTGTACCCTATAACTATCACTAAGTGTTGTTCCTTATGATTCTTGATGAATATATCTTTTCTTTTTATGTACAACTGAGAGTATATGCACCAAAGACAAATTCCTTGTGTGTCCAATCACACATGGCCAATAAAGGATTGAATTCTATTCTATTCTATTCTATTTTATTCTATTCTATTCTATTCTATTCTATTCTATTCTATTCTATTCTATTCTATTCTATTCTATTCTATTCTATTCTATGAAATATCTGTTTGCTCAGATAAGGAGTGATGAGTAGGAATACGAAGGGTTTCCCTCCCCTCCTGGAATAGATTTCTGTGATCAATTTTGATCCATTTCTGTGATCAAGAAGCAATCATTGATTCTTGTCTGTCTTTTTCTGTTAACTTCTCTTCTCCTCTTACAAAATAAGGAATAAACTCTTGAATTAATTCTGACTTTAAGGGCAATGAAGAGCTTATTAAAATCACCAAAGGGACATCTGTCGCTTTTTCTTGATACTATTTTTATCTGCAGTGCCATGGAAGAGGAGAAACATATTATGTGGCTTTAAAAAAAAACACACACACAAAAACAAGATCATTGTTATGATTCGGAAGATGTCCGTAATCTAGCAGGTGATATGTAAATGAAAGTGTTTAAATTTTCTTTTATGTTTGAACACTGGCAAAAAAAAAAGGCATAATTTTAAACTGAATTTATCTCATTCATTACACAGGGCATTTACATCTTTTATTAAATACTAGAGGAAACAGTGGAGGTTTTAATGAAGCATTATTACAACTATTAGCTTTTCTTTTCCCTTATCAAGATACAAGAAATTCAATTAACATGTTCGGCAGTTAGTTGCAACTCTTAAATTCTTCTGATCTTAGTCAATATCGTTAGGCTTGGATCAAAGTAGACTGTGGAAGACAAACTCACGTAGTCTAAAATTGTGGCTAACTACTACAATCAAATATTTACTTCTGTATCAATAAAATTGAGATGTTTTATGAAAATCATGGTAGTATTTATCTGTTCTCTGCATCTGAGCCTTTAGGACAATAATTCTGACACCTTAATCCTATTTTCTCAACTATATTTGAGTGTGACTTTCATAACTTTCAGTCCAGTTGACCCTAAAATTTATCTATTTGTTTGTTTATTTGTTTGTCAAACATGTACAAGATAGCAGGTATAGGTATAAACATAAACAAAGGAAGTAAGTACAGGTAAATGGGGACAATAAGACAGGGACAGTAAGCACACTGGTGCACTTATGCACGCCCCCTTTACGGACCTCTTAGGAATGGGGTGAGGTCCACAGTAGACAGTTTGAGGTTGAAGCTGTGAGGGTTTGAGGATGTAACAACGGAGTTGGGTAGAGCATTCCAGGTGTTGACCACTCGGTTGCTAACGTCATATATTCTGCAATCGAGTCTGGAGCAGTTTACCTTGAGTTTGTATCGATTGTTTGCTCGTGTATTATTGTGGTTGAAGCTGAAGAAGTCATTGACAGGTAAGACGTTGTAGCAGAAATTTTGTGTACTATGCTTAGGTCAGACCGCAGGCAGCACAGTTCCAGATCCCAGGCATAAGGGATTCTATTGTGAGTAGAGGAATGGAGCACTCTTCTCGTGAAATATCTCTGGATCCGCTCAATCGTGTTAATGTCCAATATACAGTGTGGATTCCAGATGGATGAGTTGTATTCAAGAATTGGTCTGGCAAAGGTTTTGTATGCCTTAGTTAGCAATGCAATATTACTGGAGAAGAAGCTTCGCAAGATTAGGTTAACAACTTTTAATGCCTTTTTGGCAATGCTGTTACAGTGAGCTCTGGGGCTTAGATACATAATATATAATATATAATCCAATATTTGGAGAACAAGAGCCCTGAATTAGGTGGAGTGATATATGATTTCCCCTCTCTGTACAGGTAGTCATGGACTTACAACTACAACTGAGCACAAATTTTCTGTTGCTATGTGAGACTTTTTAAGTGAATTTTGCTTTATTTTATGGCCTTTCTTGCCACAGTTGTTAAGTGAATCACTGTTAAGTTTTTACGTCAGTAACATGATGGTTAAATGAATCCAGCTTCCCCATTGACTTTGCTTGTCAGAAGACACCATTAAGCAAATGTTTTTCCAATGAGCAGAAGACATGGGCAGAAGACATGAGCAGAAGACATGAGCAAGCCACCTAAGAAAAGGTTGGTTACCTGTACCACTATGATTCAGTCAGATTCAATTCAAGTTTGCTAATGCTGTTGCAAACTTGTAATCTATTTTGCAACTTTTTAAAAAAAAAATTCCTTTCCATGGAGGATGTAGCATCTAGTAGTAACAGAGTTGGAAGGGACCTTAGAGAGGTCATCTAGTCCAACCCCCTGCTCACGCAGATGTTTCTCCCTCCTCTTTATTCCTAGCAGGCTTGAGAATTTTTCTGAATTCCCTTGGTGATATATTCAAGCAGACTTTATGGTTGCAGTTAATAGGGGACACAGTTACTTGAGGGACCTTCTCATTCCACTGGAATTTGCCCAGGTCCCCTGTGCAAAATGCCAGTACAGGGGGCATGCTGTGGGCCCACCAGGGTATTCCAGCTGGTTTGGTCCAAGAGAGGAACCTTTCCTGCCATTCCTCCTTTGGAACATCTTGCCCCCAGAGTGAGGTTGACTACAACTCCCCTGATCTTCCACAAGAATTTAAGAACCCTGGCTCTGCCAGCTGGTTTAGGGCTGGCAGGCTTCCCACTGGGCATCATTGATAGACAAATCCCACCTCTCCCCTCCTCCCACCCACCCACTTATCTGACTGTACTCCTTCCCTCCCCATCTTTTTAGCTAGGTTGCGTATCGTATTTTTTGGTAGTATTTTATTTGTACAGATTTATCTTTTTAATATTGCAAGCCGCCCAGAGTTATCCTGTGGTAAGATGGGCGGTGGTTTGGTAAACCATTAACATCATTTAAAAGGGAGAAAAATAGGTCATATTAAAATACAAAAGTAGGTCAAATTAAAATACAAAATAACTATGTTAGTTGGCAAGTACAACAATGGGGGATGCGGTGGCTCAGTGGCTATGATTCTGAGCTTGTCAATCGAAAGGTCGGCAGTTCAGCGGTTCGAATCCCTAGTGCCACGTAACAGGGTGAGCTCCCGTTCCTTGTCCCAGCTTCTGCCAACCTAGCAGTTCAAAAACATGTAAAAAAAATGCAAGTAGAAAAATAGAAGCCACCTTTGATGGGAAGAGAACAGCGTTCCGTGTACCTTTGGCATTTATTATGCCGGCCACATGACCATGGAGACATCTTTGGACAGCACTGGCTGTTCAGCTCTGAAACGGAGATGAGCACCGCCCCCTAGAGTCAGGAACAACTAGCACAGATGTACGAGGGGAGCCTTTACCTTACAACAAGGGGGCCGCGGTGTGGCTCAGGCTGTAAGAAGCCTGTTATTAAAACACAGCTGCCTGCAATTACTGCAGGTTCTAGTCCCACCAGGTCCAAGGTTGACTCAGCCTTCCATCCTTTATAAGGTAGGTAAAATGAGGACCCAGATTGTTGGGGGGGCAATAAGTTGACTTTGTAAATATACAAATAGAATGAGACTATTGCCTTACACACTGTAAGCCGCCCTGAGTCTTCGGAGAAGGGCGAGATATAAATGTAAATAAAAAAAAAATACTACAAAGTTGCTGGTACTACGAAGTCCATGTTGTGTGGACTTCAGCGACCAATACATTTAATAAACAAGCAAAAAAACAAACAAACAACCTCTTTCTTTAGGGTTTTCCCATCATACAGAAGCCTTCCTAGGCTCCTGTGAGTTCACCAAACTGAACAAAAGTTGGTAGGGGAAAAAAAAATGCTGGAAGCTTTCTCTAAATGGCCCGGATTTCACCACCAATATTTTAACCCTTGCCGTTTGTTCCAACAGCTTCCGTGCACTTTGGGAGAGAGAAATTCAGATTTGACATTTGTATGCGTAAGATAAAGAGGAACATGGATCAGAGAGAGGAAAAAGCCTTAGTCTAGCTAATGCAATGAAAGGAAGTGCAGTTCTTCCCCTAATAACTACAGGGAGGAGGAGGGGGGGTGTAAACAAATGTAAATGTCTTTTACTGTGTGAGCAGATGGCTTGGGATCCACCCCCCAGTCTCCACCTGGTCTACTTTGGCTAATGAGAGGAATTTTGAACTCTCATTACAAGATGCCAAGTAGACGTTTCCTGAGGCTTCCATGAGCTCTGAGGGATTAGTGGCCCCTTGGAGTTTTCCCCTTGTTCTTTGCCCGTTTGCATTACCTTTTGGCATTTAGTAGCTTGCCAAGGAAAAAAAAAATCATGCATAAATATGGGTCTTAAGCAGAGGCTCAAGTCAGTCAATGAGTCGCAGTTGGTCTTCTTCCCTTCTAGTTTTGGGCTTTGACTGGATCAAGGTCTCGGACTTCCCCATGGAGGGAAATGCAACTCAAATGTTGAATTGCTGTATTTTGTTAGCCTTGTTTTTTATTTTATTTTATTTATTTATTTATTTTGTCACAACAGTATATATAAGCATAAGCATGAAAGTAACTATATAATATATAAGCATATATATATAAGCATAAGCATGCAATAACTATATTAATCCAATAAATACTAATACTAATTGTATTAGTATTTCATTCTATAATGAAAGAAAACAATAGGACAGGAATGGTAGGCATGTTTGTGCTCTTATGCACGCCCCTTACGGACCTCTTAGGAATGGGGCGAGGTCAATAATAGATAGTTTTTGGTTAAAGCTTTGGGGATTTTGAGAAGAGACCACAGAGTCAGGTAGTGTGTTCCAAGCATTGACAACTCTGTTACAGAAGTCATATTTTCTGCAATCAAGATTGAAGCGGTTAACATTAAGTTTAAATCTTTTTTTTTTTTGTTTACATTTATACCCCGCCCTTCTCCGAAGACTCAGGGCGGCTTACAATGTATAAGGCAATAGTCTCATTCTATTTGTATATTTTTACAAAGTCAACTTATTGCCCCCCCAACAATCTGGGTCCTCATTTTACCTACCTTATAAAGGATGGAAGGCTGAGTCAACCTTGGGCCGGGCTCGAACCTGCAGTAATTGCAGGCTTTGTGTTCTTAATAACAGGCCTTACCAGCCTGAGCTAAACCGGCCCCTATTGTTTGCTCTTGTTGTGATTGAAGCTGAAGTAGTCTTTAACAGGAAGGGCATTGCAATAGATGATTCTATGAGTTAAACACAGGTCCTGTTGAAGGCGGCGGAGTTCTAAGTTTTCTAAACCCAAGATTTCAAGTCTGGTGGCATAAGGTATTTTGTTGTATTCAGAGGAGTGGAGAACTCTTCTTGTAAAATATTTCTGGACACGTTCAATTGTATTGATGTCTGAAATGTGGTATGGGTTCTTTAATGAGACTGGAATTGTCAGGGTGTTTGAGCTGAATTTTACAGGCAACCCCGATAACTCACCAATTTCCATTTTAACCACGAGATGGGAGTTTTGCTTTCAACCAGAACCTGAGTTCTACCCACAAAATGCTGTGGAACTACAAGAAACAAGGTTCTCCCCCCCCCACTGTGTTAAGAAAAATAGATGAAAGAAATAAGGAGGGTTGCATCTGAAGTATCTTATTTACCTGCATAGTACCATTAAGTAAAGCAACAATAACAATTTATTACAGTCTTAGACCAAAGTAAAGCATCAGTTTATTCATGTGCTATATGATCAAGCTCTCCATCATAAAGTCTTGGATCTTTGAAGAACCCTGTAAGGTAGAGGTACATTATTTTCTTAACATCATCATCAGACAGATTCTGGCTGAGTAGAAATTTGAGGTTCCCTGCTCCTTGACTCTATTTAATCTATTAAATGTATATGCCACCCATCCAGGAGTGGGCTTCAAAAATTTTAGCAAGGGGTTCTCTGCCTGGTTGCTGGGTGGGCGTGGCCATGGTGGGCATGGCCTAGCCAGCCTCCTGCACCATGGCACGGGTGGTGGGGGGGCATTTTTGCCCTCTCTGGGCTCCAGTGGCTTTCCTTGAGCCTTCCAGGATGGCGAAACACCCTCCCCAGGCTCCGGAGACCCTCTGGAGGCTGGAAATTGGCCTGTTTCTGGCCCTCCTGAAATTCCGGTCAACCTGTTTTTCGGCCTCCGCGCGTGCCCTGCACTTACCTGCATCCAAAACAGGCTGTGTGGAGACTCCTGGGAGGGGAGGGGATGGGTGGACGGGGCCAACCGGGAGTAGGATTTGGGGGTTCTCCAAACCGCACAGAATCTTAGCTAGAGGTTCTCCCGAATCCCTGCGAACCCCCAGCAGCCCACCCCTGCACCCATCTCACTTTGCATAGAGATTCTGGATAGTTTTACATTTAAATAATGAATAATAAGATATTAAAATATTAACAACAATAAATACAAAACTAAAAAATGAAAGCAAGGGCGGTACAGAGGTGGCATCTTGTATCTTAAATATTACATCACACTGACTCTCTGTTGTGAGATTTTTCCCATTGCAAAGTCTCTTAGATTAGCATATGGCATATCATACATGGACTTGCAATATATATGAACATTTTAAAAAACACAATGAAACATGAATGTTAAAAAGAATGATAAAAAGATGGGTGGAAATTAATCAAGGAGAGAAGCAACCTAGAACTAAGGAGGAATTTCCTGACAGTGAGAACAATTCATCAGTGGAACAACTTGCCTCCAGAAGTTGCGAATACTCCAACACTGGAAGTTTTTAAGAAGAAGTTGGATAACCATTTGTCTGAAGATTTCCTGCCTAAGCAGGGGGTTGGACTAGAAGACCTCCAAGGTCCCTTCCAACTCTGTTATTCTATTTTAAAGATCTCTATTCAAATACAAATATCTAGGCCATCTGACCATTGAAACCCAGCTTCATTTATATGAAAATTATCAGATACTGGAGTGGTGTATGCCCTCACCTTACAGCCAGTCATGATGTAGTCTTCAGTTTGATGTGGGACCCACAGTAACAGTGAGGGGAAGATACTATCCCCCAGTTATCCAGTGAGTCCCGGCAGTCCCCATGGGAGGTGCAAATTCTATTCAGGATTGTCCATTGCTGGTGTGGTAGTTCAAAGCATGGCACCTGGTAATGTAAAGTCTCTGTTTTGCTGCTACAGACTAACCTAGTTAGATGTTGAGACTATTTCCTTTATCTGTATCCTTCAAAACACTACCAATCCTCTTCATAACTGCTCATGAGGATGCTTCTTTCCGTCCCTTGTCAGTTGAAAACAAAACAATATATGCTTTCCCTATATTGCTAACTCACATTCTTTTGCCCTACAGTTTTTCTTCTGAGTTGTTGAACTGTGCCATTCTTCCACAGGGCGGTTTGGAGTCCCATAGGGCACACCAAGGTGTGATTTCACCCTTGATTTATGTGGGGCCATTCCTAATGTTTATTATTCTACGATTCCTTTTGTGATGGCCGCCTATTTTATTGTCGGATGGATGACTGAAAAATATCCTGCGTGTATAGTGTCATCAGCATTATGATCAGAGAATCAACACCTACAAAATCTATTATTCATTAAGTATAACCAATATATAATTTAAAACAGTGGGTTTTGTCAAATAATGTTAAGTCAGCATAATTTTCTGCCTATTACTAATATCTATAACATCTTTGCCTTAGTCAGCTCTATTTAAATATGCAATCATTCACAGCTTTTGACTATATTGTGTTCACACTCCCAATTTCCAATATTCAACTACTACAAATTTTATGCTGACATCAATAGCAAACTATTAAAGACAGTATTTCATTATTGGTTTTTCATCCCAAAAGTTATTTACAATTATATACTAAGCACTAATATTAAAGGAAACCATTTAAATGAGGTGCTATCTGCTTTAACAATATGTCTGTCACAGAATGAGATTGTGTTTAAAGATTTTATCAAGAAATAGTTGTTTGCTGAGGTTATGTTTTGTCCATGAAATATGCATTTCATATCTCTTTCATTTCATTAACATAATTTAATTTGTGCTTTGCATTTTGTGCATAATACATATTTGATTTACAAAACAAATATTTCCATTAGAAAATGAATTTCATGCAGGCAAAAAGCAGAACCAAATGATGTATTGAAGGAAAATAAGAAGAAATGAAATGCATTTTCTCAGTCTATTAAAAAATCTATGGCATTGACAGAAAGTGCACTTAGTGCTACATTTAAAAAATAGCACATATGTCAATGTATTAACAAATAGAATTGGAAATACAAATATTTCCCTATATCAAGCCAAGAATCTCTTTATTTTAATTGGGTTGATTTAAAAGCCCCCAACTACAATTTAATTTTTATTTCATCTTGTGGTGCAGTGGCTGGTGCCATTACATCTGTGCGGAGTTGACAGTCAATATGCAAAGAGATTTTACCTTTTTACAAAAGTTACTGTTGATAAAAAGCAACAAGTAATGTAATGGTTTGAAAATGTGAAATTATTCATTTGTTGATTGCCTTTGAACCTTAGAATAAGTGAGTAGGAAGGAAAGTAAACTGAAGACCAGGATGAAAGAACGGTGGGAGACAAATTTGTTAAATCTTTCCCCCTTTAAACCAGGGGGAGATTATTTAAATCTCCCACTGTCACTCTTTTGAAGGACTCAAAAAAAGTTGCAGAGGTCGAAAGAAAATTGGGGTGACTATTGAACATGAGAGCATTGCTGTACCATCTAGTCGGGGATTGTATTTCCCATAATGCTCTGATAGAGGCTTCTGAGATGTCCACAACAATAAAGAAAGCTAGTATTCTCTTCCTATTGTTTCCCAGCAGAGGTGTATTGGCTTTGATCCTAGAAGAATAGAACAGAATAGTTTTTTTTTTATTGGCCAAGTGTGATTGGAAACACAAGGAATTTGTCTTGGTGCATACGCTCTCATGTGCCATCGGTTCACCATCACGGCTATAGTATATTGGATTGTAATCAATCATTAGAAGCCCATGGGTTTAACCCAGAGATGGGTTTCAGCAGTTCTGACCAGTTCTGGAGAACCGGTAGCAAAAATTTGGAGTAGTTCGGAGAACCGGTAGTAAAAATTCTGACTGGTTCCACCCCCATCTATTCTCTGCCTCCCAAATTCCAGCTGATCGGGAGGAAATGGGGATTTTGCAGTATCTTTCCCCTGGATTGGGGTGGGAATGGAGATTTTACAGTATCCATCCCCTGCCACGCCCACCAAGCCACGCCCATCAAACCATGCCATGCCCACCAAGCCACACCCACAGAACTGGTAGTAAAAAAATGTGAAACCCACCACTGGTTTAACCCGGAACTTTTACAAGGAACCTGGCTCTCTATTGGTGGAAAAGCAGTCTTAAGTAGGATAATAAATGTGATTAAGCCAATTGATGCACTATGCCACATAATTTTTTTCCACCACCAGATACTTAAAAAGAAATTCACAGGAATAAGAGTATGAATTCTCAGCTATTTGTATAGGTCAGGACCCTGATGGTGAATCTATGGCACATGTGCCAGAGGTGGCACGCAGAGCCCTCTCTGATGGCACGCGAGTCATCGCCCCAGTTCAGCTCTTCTGCTCTTCTGAAGCTGGTCTTCAGGTCTCTGCCTTAAATGCACTGGGGGCAGGGCACATGCAGGGAGCCACGCACGCATGCAAGGGGGGTGGGTGGGCCGCATGTGCATTGCATTTTGAGAGTTTGGGGGCACGCATTCATGCGTGTGCCCACTTTTGACACTCGGTCCAAAAAAGGTTAGCCATCACTGGGTTAGGACCTCTATTGTATAGGTTGGCCAGCTCGCTGGGGAATTCTGGGAGTTGAAGTCCTCTTAAACTTTTTTGAGGTTGAGAAACACTGGGGTATGGGTGATCAATACTAGGGATGATGCCACATACAGTATCTCATGGCATTGTTGCAGAAAGGACACAATGTTGTGGTGCATGTGATGTCCCTTCCTTCCTCGGTGGATGCCTTTGGGTATTTCAGATATCAGTTATCATCCTCCTTTCCTCTGCCCACCTTCCTTCCAATGAAAGAGACGGATGCGAAGGGTGAACCAGGACGGAGCATGATGATCACCGCAAGGAAAAACTTTTCTTTATGAATTTATTCGTTTTACCATATTTATAAACCACCCGTTGTCGAGCCCAGCTCTGGCTCAACACATGACGCTACAGGGATACGGATCTTGGGAGCAGCCCCTAATCAAAGATCCAAAGGGATGACATATCAAGGACTTGTTTGAGGGCTGCAGGGATCTGCGTTTGGCAAGCATGAGAAAGGAATCAGCACACACACTGGTGGCCGGGATAGAGGGAGATGAGGGCTGGGCGATAGGAAGAGCTGCTTGAGTTCCGTGATTTAGCAAATGACGTGGCAGCTGAGGCTGTCACTGTCAGACGAGGAGGGAGAGAGCAGCCGGGCGTCCAATCAGGAGCAGTTCCGCCATGGGGCGGGGCACGAGCAGCGCGGGATGTTAAAAGGGGCTGAGAGGCAGAAGCTCTCAGTGCTGACTTTATACAGGGACACCTCGACTTTTACTGAGACCCGGTTTGTAGCAGACCCAATAAACGAAGTCACTATCGGAAAGAAAACCAAGTTGGCTTGTTTATTCTCACGGCGTCTGACACAACTGTGGCTGAGCAAGCTGACACCCGCTTTGTACAATTCTAGGCTGTTTACAACGGCAAGATTAAAAACACAGAACTGAATCCCTTCCCGCCAAACTCAGCCATAAATATAAAGAACAATAAGAGAGCAGCACACATCCATCACCACACCTGATTAAATCATATGGCCTTTGCTGCCTTATGAAATATCAGCAGGGAAGATTCAGGTGGCTCCAAAGTGTAGGGGCCGCTATGGAGGAGGACGGCGGTCTTCAGTGACCCCTAGTTCATGAAATGATTCCCAGAGCAACTGCGGAATATTGCATTATGCTAATTAGATGAATATTATAATTAAATACCAGGTGCTGCAGGAGAGGCAATTGTCGTTGGTACTACAGCATGGAAGAAAGGCAAGCATTTAAGCCTTCTCTCCACAATTATCATCTTAGGAAAAGTTGCCCTCCAACTGGTAGCTGAGTGCTCAGATAGCTGCTTTAAAAAGAAATTAGAAAAAATAATGAAAGAAGATAGATCTGTCAACAGCTATTAGTGATGATAACTAAGTGGAATCCCCAGATTCAGGACATAGCTGGGGGTGGAAAGAACAGCAGAGAAAAGGCTATTGATTGGGTGTCCTGCTGGGAGCTTCAGAACCATCTGTGTGGCTTCTGCTGGAAACATGACACACCGTGGTGGTGCGATCCAGCAGAGCTCTTACAATTTTGGGAGGGAAAAGGAAGTAATTTTGTGATCCTAAATCCTGCAGTTCCCATCTTCTCCGAACTGCAAGGGAAGTGGTCATTCCTGTGATCTAAGACGTATCAGGAAATCCCGGGATGGGACAGTTATGTATATCATTGAGTAGGCCATTTGGCAACCAAACTATGACAACATTTTTGGATTCAGCCTAAATTGACTTTACGGTAGGAATATACAACAAAATCTGATTTTACATTTGTAGTATGGTAGTTACTGAGAAAAAGGGACAGAGTGGCTCAGTAGCTAAGATGCTGAGCTTGTCGATCGGAAAGGTAGGCAGTTCAGCAGTTCAAATCCCTTGTGCCACATAACAGGCTGAGCTCCTGTTACTTGTCTAACCTAGCAGTTCGAAAACACGTAAAAACGCAAGTAGAAAAATAGGGACCACCTTTGGTGGGAAGGGAACAGCATTCCGTGTGCCTCTAGCATTGAGTCATGCCGGCCACATGACCACGGAGATGTCTTCGGACAGCACTGGCTCTAGAGTTGGGAACGACTAGTACACATGTGCAGGGGAACCTTTACCTTTACCTTTTTCTAGTTACTGAGAAGTCCTTGGTACTCTCTGAGCTTGGCTATTTTCTTGCAGACATTTCATTACCCAAACCAGGTAACCTCATCAGGGAGTAGCACTGATGATATTACCTAGTTTCGGTAATGAAAATTTGCAAGAGAACAACCAAGCTCGGAGAGCACCAAGCATCCCTCATTTCAACCCCTAAGCTATAAATATTCTCCTTTATTGGTAGTAGTTACTGTCTATTATAATTAATCCGGTTTTCCTCAACATGATGTCACTGAGATTTTTAACTGTGAACCTTTATGGTTTCAACCACCAGAATGGTAACTCTGAACTCTTGGAATTGCTGTCCAACATATCTGCAAAACACCAGGTTAGATGTAACCCTCGCCTTATGATTGCAACAGAGCCTACCTAGTATGGTTGTAAGTCATGATAGTTGCAAAATGGGTCATCATATTTTTTGCAACCTTTTTTCCCCCCTCCTACATGGTCCAGTTTTGCCGAAAAGCCAGAACTAAATACTGTTTTTTGTTTTTTTGCAAAAAATGTCATAAAATGCGGTCACATGATTGCAGGATGCTGCAAAACGGTTGTGAATGCAGATAGGTTGCCGAGCGCTCAAAATGCAGTCATGTGATTACAGGTGAGCAGGGTGGCAGTCAGAACTTCAGTTTGTAAGTACTCCTGGGAAGGTCCATTGTAACTTTGAATGGTTGCTAAGAGATGGACCATAAGTCAATCCATGTAAGTAAAGTTCCACGTAAATGTTTATAGAATTAAAGGTAAAAGTAAAGGTTTCCCCTCACACATATGTGCTAGTTGTTCCCGACTCTAGGGGTGTGTGTGCTCATCTCCGTTTCAAAGCCGAAGAGCCAGCGCTGTCCGAAGACGTCTCCATGGTCAGGTGGCCGGCATGACTCAATGCCAAAGGCGCATGGAACACTGTTACCTTCCCACCAAGGTGGTCCCTATTTTTCTACTTGCATTTTTTACGTGCTTCCAAGCTGCTAGGTTGGCAGAAGCTGGGACTGGTAACAGGAGCTCACCCTGTTACGTGGCGCTAGGGATTTGAACCACTGAACTGCCGACCTTTTGATTGACAAGCTCAGTGTCTTAGCCACTGAGCTACCGTATCCCTGGTTTATAGAATTAGGTTGTCCAAATAAACATGAATGTCTTGCTGATATTTGAAAGAGGCTATGAATTAACATAACATGGAAAATATATCTCTACCATTCAAAGGTAGCAGTAAAGAGTCCTCTTTATTTAAAACTGAACTTTAAGGAAAAATGAGCAGCAAATTCTTTTCAGTCCGCCCCCCCCCCCACAACTATTTTCATTAAAAAATTGTTGGTATCAGCATCCAATTCTTGCAATACTCCAGCTTAAGCTATCTGTAGACGGCTGTTGTACTGAAAGCTTGTAGGAGTATATCCGTTGAAAGTAGGCTGAGAGGGAACAAATGAAGGAGAAGTGGAAAGGAAAACAGTGGGCTGCGACATTTATAAAAATAACAATGGAGGGTAATAACTCAGTTTTATGTCTCTTCAATTGTAGCATGTGATTGATGGATCTTAGCCAGTATTCAGAGCTGAGTAATTGCAGGCAATCAATCCCAGATCTTATTCCAAAGCAGAAGAACAACGACCATTTTTGGAAAACTGGCTTAGGAGGTTCGAACTGGAAACCACTCCCCAATGACAAATTGTTGTTTTGTGTTTTAGACAATGCTGAGCTAGTACAACCACTGATACAAGGCACCTTTATGTTTTATTTATTTTATTTATTTATTTATTTTGTCACAACAATATATATAAGTATCATACAGAAAAGATTATATAGTGTATAAACATATGTAAGAGTAAATATTAGGAGGAATAAGCACATATATATATATATAAGAAAGAGAAAAAGAAAAACAATAGGACAGGAACGGTAGGCACGTTTGTGCTCTTATGCAAACCCCTTCTGGTCCTCTTAGGAATGGGGTGAGGTCAATAGTAGAAAGTTTTTGGTTAAAGCTTTTGGGATTATGGGAAGAGACCACAGAGTCAGGTAAAGTGTTCCAAGCACTGAAGATTCTGTTACAGAAGTCATATTTTCTGCAATCTAGATTAAAGCGGTTGACATTAAGTTTAAATCTATTGGTTGCCCTTGTATTATTGCAATTAAAGCTGAAGTAGTCTTTAACAGGAAGGACATTACAATACATGATTCTATGAGTTAAATTTAGGTCTTGTCGAAGGCGACGGAGTTCCAAGTTTTCTAAGCCTAGGATTTCAAGTCTTTTTTTTTATTATTATTTGAATTTATGTCCCGCCCTTCTCTGAAGACTCAGGGCAGCTTACATTGTGTTAAGCAATAGTCTTCATCCATTTGTATATTATATACAAAGTCAACTTTTATTGCCCCCAACAATCTGGGTCCTCATTTTACCTACCTTATAAAGGATGGAAGGGTGAGTCAACCTTGGGCCTGGCGGGACTTGAACTTGCAGTAATTGCAAGCAGCTGTGTTAATAACAGACTACTTTAGCCTGTTGAGCCACCAGAGGCCCTGGTGGGATAAGGTTAATCTTAATGTTAATTAAGGTTAATCTTAATGTTAATCTTAATAATATTGATCTCTGTTCAATATGGGGTTTTCTGTTTTATTTTTCCATTCTACGTTTCCTCTAAGGTGGGTGCAGTTCGAGTAAGATTGGATGATCGCAATGCAGCATTGGTCCAATCTAGTATATGAAGACAAGGCTTTGGTTATTACCTTAAATTAATTTTGCATATTGACTCCCTTGCCAGTTCCTCTGAGATTTTGCTACATGGTTGGACCAGCCTTTCTCTTGGCATGGGCCCATTCGGACCACCTCCCCTTCACTGCTAAATGAGAGCAAGCTCTAATAAATTGCCCTGGAAAGGAAACTTCAGTTTAGATTCTCAAAAATATACAACTCTCAACTCATAAACCAAATTATGACATTTATTCCAGCATAAATCAGGAGTAACTTCAGAAGTCGCTCAATGGGGCAATGAATCTAGCGTCACAAAAGAGTACCATAAAGCAGTCAAGAATCTGGCACTCTACGATACCTGCCTCTGTGGTATGCTTCAATTACTGCAAATGCACGTACTCTGCCCACAGCATCTGCAAGGCAAGGATAGGCTCTTGAGGTTGTGTTCATGTCTGAAACTTTAACGTGACCTTTAGAACTAGCTAAATAAATGAACTTAACAAGGGGAGGAAAATAGATGCTTCAATTCAGCAAGACCACTCACCATAAATAGAGTAAGCTTTCAGGTGACTTTTTTTTTAAATTACAGGTAGTCCTCAACTTACATCAGCCCATTTAGTGACCGTTCAGTTACAGCAGCACAGGAAAAAGCAACTTATGACCATTTTTCACACAGCATCTCCCTGGTCACCTGGTCAAAATTTAGACACTTGGCGACTCTCTCATATTTGCATAGTCCCGGTGTCATGTGAGCACCATTTCCGACCTTCTGACATGCAAAGTCATTGGGGGAAACCAGCAGGGGTGATATTCACTTACCTTTGCTATCGGTTCGTGAATGTGAGCGCATGCATGCGCAGAGCATCAGAAATGGGACGTGACAACTGCAGCTGCTGCTACCGGTTTGTCCGAACCAGATTGAACTGGCTGAATACCACCACTGGAAACCAGATTCACTTAACACCTCATCTGACACAGCTTCAAGCATCTGTTGCTTTAAAAAGCAAATATGAAATATAAATTGGCTCGAAATCAGGGGTGGGATTGATTTACTTTTGCTACCGGTTCACCGGTCCTTTGCACAGGACCTTCTGCGCAAAGCATCAAAAACAGGACGTGAGGATGTCCGGGTGGGTGGAATGAGCCTCCCGTAGCCATCGATACTGGTTCACCCAAACCGGATCGAACCGGCTGAATACCAGCACTGGAAACCAGATTCACTTAACAACCGTGCTACTACTACTAATAATAATAACAGAGTTGGAAGGGACCTTGGAGGCCTTCTAGTCCAATCCCCTGCCCAGGCAGGAAACCCTACACCATTACAGACAAATGGTTATCCAACCTTTTCTTAAATTTTTCCAGTGTTGGAGCATTCACAACTTCTGCAGGCAAATTGTTCCACTGATTAATTGTTCTAACTGTCAGGAAATTTCTCCTTAGTTCTAAGTTGCTTCTCTCCTTGATTAGTTTCCACCCATTGCTTCTTGTCCTGTCCTCAGGTGCTTTGCAGAATAGTTTGACTCAGTGGTGGGATTCAAGTAATTTAACAACCGGTTCTCTGCCCTAATGATTTCTTCCAACAACCAGTTTGCCAAACTGCTCAGAAAGTTAACAACCGGTTCTCCCGAAGTGGTGCCAACTGGCTGAATCCCACCACTGGTTTGACTCCCTTTTCTTTGTGGCAACCCCTGAGATATTGGAAGACTGCTATCATGTCTCCCCAGTCCTTCTTTTCATTAAACTTGACATACCAGTTCCTGCAACGGTTCTTCCTATGTTTTAGCCTCCAGTCCCCTAATCATCTTTGTTGCTCTTCTCTGCACTCTTTCTAGAGTCTCAACATCTTTTTTACATCGTGGCGACCAAAACTGAATGCAATATTCCAAGTGTGGCCTTACCAAGGCATTATAAAGTGGTATTAACATTCATGTGATCTTGATTCTATCCCTCTGTTTATGCATTGTTAATTGTTAAACTATACTAATTGTTAAATTATATTAATTTAACAACTGCAGTGGTTCACTTAACAACTCCGGCAAGGAAGGTCATAAAATGGGGCAAAATTCAAAATTAAAACTGCCTCTTGTAACGACAGAAAAATTTGGGCTCAATTGAGGTCGTACTAATCAAAGAGAATCATTTATGATACACGATTTCTTTTCAGAAAGAAACCCTGTGGACAGAAGGTGGTGGAGATTGCATCCAACCCAGCTCTAATTAGATATGTTTCTTGAGCTAAGCCATGGTTTCTTTAACCAATTGAATAAGTCATAATTGGTCGAGTTTGTACAACCCGCTGAGCAATAAACTATAGTTTATGGATTATGATTACACACCACAGCAAGCCACAAGCGAGGAAACCTTATTATGACTTAAATCTACGTATGACATTTGGGTTAAGCCTTTATTCTCGTTTGGTTCCTTGTTTGAAACGTTGGATAATGATCCCGCTTGTTTTTATTTGAACTGTTTTAATTATTTTTGTAACTGTTTCTTCTTCTTCTTCTTTTTTCTTCCAAGGACATATTCTCAGCCTGCCTTGTGATGTGACAGGTTACGTTTCAGGGAAGGAATTTGGTTAGATTTCTGCTGTGAATAGGTATAGCTACTTTTCCCAGTTTTGGTTTCTCTTAATTTCTGTCTACTTAAAGAATGAGAAGGGAAGGGAAAAGTTTAATATGTACATTCCTAAGGAAGGCACTGATTTTGTGACACAGTGGCACAGATGTGGGGAAAACCCATGGAAGGTTTGAATGCGGGATCAAACCTTCATCCAAACCCCCCTCTCATTCTCTCCCTCCCTCCCTTTTTCTCTCTCTCTCTTTCCCTCCCTCTCTTTCTTTCTCTCACTCTCTCTCTTTCCCTCTCTCCCTCTCTTTCCCTCTCTTTCTCTCCCTCTTTTTCCCTCCTCCCTCCCTCTCTCTCTCTCCCTCTCCCTCTCTTTCTCTTTCTCTCTCTCCCCCCTCTCCCTCTCTTTCTCTCCCTCTCTTTCTCTCTCTCTCTTCCTCCTCCCTCAATCCTCTCTTTCTCTCTTTCCCTCTCTCCTCTTTCTTTCCCTCTCTTTCTCTCTCTCTTCCCTCCTCCCTCAATCCCTCTCTTTCTCTTTCCCTCTCTCCCTCTCTTTCTTTCCCTCTCTTTCTCTCTCTCTTTCCCTCCCTCCCTCTCTTTCTTTCTCTCGCTCTCTCTCTTTCCCTCTCTCCCTCTCTTTCTTTCCCTCTCTTTCTCTCCCTCTTTTTCCCTCCCTCTCTCTCTCTCCCTCTCCCTCTCTTTCTCTTTCTCTCTCTCCCCCTCTCCCTCTCTTTCTCTCTCTCTCTTTCTCTCTCTCTCTTTCCCTCCTCCCTCAATCCCTCTCTTTCTCTCTTCCCTCTCTCCTCTCTTTCTTTCCCTCTCTTTCTCTCCCTCTTTTTCCCTCCCTCTCTCTCTCTCCCTCTCCCTCTCTTTCTCTTTCTCTCTCTCCCCCTCTCCCTCTCTTTCTCTCCCTCTCTTTCTCTCTCTCTCTCCCCATCATTTCCTTTTATCAGAAAACAGCACAAAATAACAGTGTGAACAAGGCCAAAAATTATTACCCTTAGTCAACCTTGAAGAGGCGATTATATTATCATTATCTGATTTCCCACCCACCCCCCAAACTGAACTTTCTCATTAAAGTCAGAAGCCATTCCTGTCTTTGAGGTGCTGGTAAAATGTCGAAAGGTCTGAAATTATTTTGATGGAGAGGGCAGCGACAGGGGGAAATCAGTCTAAAACATCTCAGGGAGCAAAAAGAAACACAGACAGAATAATCTAAGAAAAGTCACCCGTAGCTGGGCTCGGAGGTGTAAAAATAAACTCTGGTCTCCACTTATGTTTACATCCACTGACAAGCGACTGCATTAGCATTAAGTGAAAATGCTAATGAAAAGTAATGCCTTTTTAAAATTTAGCATTTACTTGAGACACTGAAATTGCTGGTAGAGTGCGGAACTCGGCACCGGGTGGTGGACTAAAGGAAGTAAGCAAGTCTATAAAATTCAGTATCCTTATATTCCTATCTGCTCTTACATGCTTCTTGAACGCAATTTCGTGAGCCACGATGTGATAATTTATTTATTTATTTATTTATTTTGTCACACAGTATATATAAGCATAAGCATGAAATAACTATACAATATATATAAGCATATATATATAAGCATAAGTATGTAATAACTGTATTAATTGGATATAACAAAGGAAAACAATAGGACAGGAACGGTAGGCACGCTTGTGCTCTTATGCACGCCCCTTACAGACCTCTTAGAAATGGGGTGAGGTCAGTAGTTGGTTGAAGCTTTGGAGATTTTGGGAAGAGACCACAGAGTCAGGTAGTGTGTTCCAAGCATTAACAACTCTGTTTCTGAAGTCATATTTTCTGCAATCAAGCTTGGAGCGGTTAACATTAAGTTTAAATCTATTGTTTGCTCTTGTATTGTTGTGATTGAAGCTGAAGTAATCTTCAACAGGAAGGACATTGCAATAGATGATTCTATGAGTTGAACACAGGTCCTGTTGGAGGCGGACGAGTTCTAAATTTTCTAAATCCAGGATTTCAAGTCTGGTGGCATAAGGTATTTTGTTGTATTCAGAGGAGTGGAGAACTCTTCTTGTAAAATATTTCTGGACACGTTCAATTGTATTGATGTTAGAAATGTGGTATGGGTTTAACACTCATTATTAAAACATTCTACCCTTAGCCACCAAAAAAAGCCAACACACTCCTAGGCTGCATTAATAGAGGGATAGAATCAAGATCACGTGAAGTGTTAATACCGCTTTATAATGCCTTCATAAAACCACGCTTGGAATACTGCATCCGGTTTTGATCTCCACGGTATAAAAAAGATGTTGAGATTCTAGAAAGAGTGCAGAGAAGAGCAACAAAGATGATTAGGGGCAGTGGTGGGTTTCAAATTTTTTTACTACCGGTTCTGTGGGTGTGGCTTCGTGGGCGTGGCACGAGAAAGATACTGCAAAATCTCCATTGCCTACCCAATCCAGGGGAAGATTACTGCAAAATCCCCATTTCCTCCCGATCAGCTGGGATTCGGGAGGGAGAGAATAGATGGGAGCAGGGCCAGTCAGAATTTTTACTACTGGTTCTCCGAACTACTCAAAATTTCTGCTACTGGTTCTCCAGAACTGGTCAGAACCTGCTGAAACCCACCTCTGGTTAGGGGACTGAAGGCTAAAGCATATGAAGAATGGTTGCAGGAACTGGGTATGTCTAGTTTAATGAAAAGAAGGACTAGGGGAGACATGATGGAAGTGTTCCAATATCTCAGGGGCTGCCACAAAGAAGAGGAAGTCAAGCTATTCTCCAAACTACCTGAAAGTAAGACAAGGTGGAAATTAATCAAGGAGAGAAGCAACCTAGAACTAAGGAGAAATTTCCTGACATTGAGATCAATTAATCAGTGGAATGGCTTGCCTCCAGAAGTTGCAAGTGTTCAATCACTGGAGGTTTTCAAGAAGAGACCAAACAGCCCTTTGTCTGAAATTGTATAGGATCGCCTGTTCGAGCAGGAGTTGGACTAGAAAGCACTCCAAAGTCCCTTGCAACTCTGTTATTTTTTTTATTATGTTATGGATGGTAGAGATAGTTCCCAAAATTATTGCTCATATCAATCGCGTGTTATTCGTTTTGTCTCCACTTTTGTTGTGGTCCAAAGTTGTTTTAGTCTGCAGAAACTTTGTTTGCGGGGCCGCGCGAGCTAAGAGTGGAATTGTGTGCAAGTTGGTCAAAAACCAAAACTAAATACATAGCCGGATTGATAGGCTAGCATTGTAGTTTGCCTTTTGTTTCTGTTTAAGATACGAGACCATCGTGTCTTCCTATCTTATTTGCACTGTTGCTTTTTTAAAAAAAATACGGAGTTATGTATGGCTGTTAAATTAACTGCATGAGTCTTAAAGAAAGTCTAGATTCTAGCAAGAGAGTCTAGAGAAAAAAAAGAAAAGAAATGTGCTGATACAGGATCCTGGCACTATTTGTTAGCAAGTATATTGGAAAAAATACATCCCCTTTAAATGGACAATCTCATCATATTAAAAGTTATGGATTTCTTGCTTAAGCATTCCACATCAGAAGTAGGAATTTTGCTTCCGTTTATTCTATTTTTTTTTGAGATGAAATCTTCAAAAATACTGATGGATTAGTTTAATAAGCAGAAACCTTGCTGTACAGACATCACATTAAAATGTGCTGAAAAGCTGTAGACCAGGGATGTCAAACTTGATTTCATTGCAGGCTGTATCAGGGTTGTGTTTGGCCTTTGGGGGGCAGGGTGTGTGTGGCCAGGGTGGCTGTGGCCAGCTTGACGTCACTCATGCCGGGGTGCCTCTGATGGCCCGAGCGCCCTGTTAGTAAAAACAGACAATTTTCTTTTTCATCTGGGATGACTACCTGCAACCCTCTGTCAGTTGAAAACATAGGTCGGGAGGGCTGCATGAGGTCCTCTTGACTTCAGTTTTTGCTGGCAGAGGATTGCAGGAGGCCATCCCAGCCAAAAACAGAAATTGGGAGCCTGTTTTTGCTGGCAGTGGCACTGCAGGCTGGTCCTTCACTGTTTCCAGGGCGGCCCCACGGGCCAGATCTAAGCACCCCGTGGGTTGGATCCAGCCCACAGGCCTTGACTTTGACACTCCTGCTATAGACAGAGGCTAGATTTGCATTACCACTTATAAGGCACAATTGTATAAAGCATCTTATCCTAAACTATGAATTATTGGCTTAAACCCCAAACTTGAGTTGACACACAATAGAATAGAATAGAATAGAATAGAATAGAATAGAATAGAATAGAATAGAATAGAATAGAATAGAAGAATAGTGTTGGAAGGGACTTTGGAGGTCTTCTAGTCCAACCCCCTGCTTAGGCAGGAAACCCTACACCATTTCAGACAAATGGTTGTCTAATCTCTTCTTAAAAATTTCCAGTGTTGGAGCATTCACAACTTCTGCAGGCAAGTTGATCCACTGATTAATTGTTCTGACTGCCAGGAAATTTCTCCTTCGTTCTAAGCTGCTTCTCTCCTTGATTAGTTTCCATCCATTGTTTCTTCTCCTGCCTTCAGGTGCTTTGGAGAATAGCTTGACTCCCTCTTCTTTGTGGCAACAATATTATACCATTTTACCAACCAACGTAGCTGTGGTTGAAAAATTCTTTGAAGCAAAGGTATGCATATTTTTGTTTTAAAAGCATGCCTTTTTAAGGGTTTAAGTGCATGTTTTATTAATTGTACTGTGGTTGGGGGGGGGATGAATGGCAATTTAAAATCAACAAATTAGCTTCACACATTTGTACTTATTATTTTTTATGGTAATAGTATTGTCATTAGCCAAATGTTGAGATCATGTGACTACAATGTTTCTCAAGAGGGCCGATGGATTTTTTCCAATCAAACTAGATGAACTGAGAAACTTGACTTTCTTGGAATGAAATGCCGTTGTGAGACTTCGAAGTGAGTCTATGGGGAGGTAGAAGGCTGTTGTGATCAAAACTACTTTTATCCCACCCGTGGTTAAAACAATTTCCAACACAGAAAAAAAAAATGGCCTCGGGTATGTGCACACACACCTGTGATCTTGATTGTAAAAACAGACAGGAGGTTAACTATCACTCTCCAGCGATGTTCCCCTGATTGGTAATAATACCTTACATTTGTCTTGTATTTGTAAGGAAAAAGTAAATGGTTATGTTTGTTTCCTTTTATTGTGGAAAAGAAAACATGAGTTTGTACTTTGTTTAAAAGATATTGCATATCTATCTATCTATCTATCTATCTATCTATCTATCTATCTATCTATCTATCTATCTATCTATCTATCTATCTATCTATCTATCTATCTATCTATCATCTATCTATCTATCTATCTATCTATCTATCTTCTCTCTCATCTATCTATCAATATCTATCATCTCTATCTATCTATCTATCTATCTATCTATCTATCTATCTATCTATCTATCTATCTATCTATCTATCTATCTATCCAGCTATCCAGCTATCCAGCTATCCAGCTATCCAGCTATCCATTCATCCTGTTTGTTTGTGTGTGTATATACATATGGTTTAAGGGACATGGTGGCTCAGGGGCTAGGACATTGAGTTTGTCGATCGAAAGGTCGGCAACTCAGCGGTTTGAATCCCTAGTGCTGCCATGTAATGGGGTGAGCTCCTGTTACTTGTCCCAGCTTCTGCCAACCTAGCAGTTTCGAAAGCACGTAAAAATGCAAGTAGAAAAAATAGGGACCACCTTTGGTGGGAAGGTAACAGCATTCCGTGTGCCTTTGGCGTTGAGTCATGCCGGCCACGTGACCATGGAGATGTCTTCGGACAGCACTGGCTCTTTGGCTTTGAAACGGAGATGAGCACCGCCCCCTAGAATCGGCAACGACTAGCACATATGTGCGAGGGGAACCTTTACCTTTACCTTTATACATATGGTTAAACATGGTTAAGTTGGGTATTTATAGATTTACAGTTCTTTAGAAACTGCCTTCTAGAGCCATCTGCCAGTAGACTTCATTGGATATAAGTTGACTGTCAGTTTGTTCATCAAACATAGTTTCACCTTCCGATCAGTTTTGTGATCCATTGTGCAGAATTGAGAAGTGTAAAATTATCAAAAAAATGCTTTTTAGATAAACCATAGAAAATGGGGCCTCTTTCATAATAACCTGCTCATGTCCAACCTGCTCATGTCCAACAAATTGAAAACGATGGGCTCAAATCTAAACCAGCATTTTGATAGAAAGACTCGGCGGAGGCTGAAGTGGGGAATTCTCATTGCGCCGTAATCTTTATTTATTTAATTCATACCTCGTTTTTATTATCATTACTATTTAAACAAGGCAGCAAACCATGTCTATTATTCCTTCTTCCTCCTATCTTCCACCCAACAACAATCCTGTAAGGTGGGTTGGGTTGAGAGAGAGTGACTTTTGCAGGGGCATCTAGCCAGCTTTCATATCCAAGGCTGAACCAGATCTCACACTTTCCTGATTATTGGCTCAAAGTCACCCAGGCAAGTTTCAAGCCTAAGGCAGGACTACAATCACTGTCTCCTGGTGATTGTCCCTGTTATGTCTGACAAAGACCTAGGGGCTACGACACGCCTGAGCCTTGACAACAGCCAGGCAGTCCCTGATTGGCTAAGATGCGCCTGGAGGAAAAAAGCGAGAGTTTGGAAGTCCTGTCATTGGTTAAGCTCCTGAGGCAGCTATAATATAAGGGCTGTCACCGGAGGGTTTTGGTTGTTGCTGTATACACGTTATCTTGTTGTTATCCACAGTTGAGTTAAATAAAGGTTGTGTTAATTACAACCTCTGTGCGTGACTCATTTGTACCCACTAGCTACCGATTTAATAGTCTCAAAATCACCTAGCCAAAATTTCCTGCTTTAACAGGACTAGAACTCATGATCTCCTGATTTCTAGCCTGGTGCCTTAACCACTAGAGCAAACTGACTCTCTTCATGCAAACTTTTGCATGAAGTTCAAAAACATCATGGAAAGCATTCTAATTTGGATTCCTTATGCTCTATTATTGTGCCAGGTCTGCAGCATCTGGAATGCAAAATGGCTAAGATCTCTCTATTAAAAAACATAAGAAGTCCCAATTTTATTTTTATTTTTATTTTTTTAAAAAAACAACAACTTAACTTTATCTAATGTTTGGAGAGTTTATAGGTTTGTGTTTGTATATTCAGATTCATAGTTTTACTTCATTTAAAATACAAAAATAAAAACACTCTGGGATTCTGTGACCCTGCAAATACAAAATTCATGTATCTCATCCTTGGGACAAATGCCTTCTTTTAAACAGCAGCATTTGGGCAGCCTTGGACTGATGTTAGTTTATTGTCACTGCTTGATAACGTTTAATGGAAAAGATACAAGAGTGCCAAAGAATTTTAATTATTTTTGTGATAAAGTTATATGTTCAGCCTTGAAAAAGTGAAGATAATGCTGAAATTCATTATTATTCCCAGTGTGTTTAAACAGACGACACAGAAGGCAAACAAAAGCAGATGAAATTTGAAAAGTATTATCAATATTGCAGATAGCAGATGCCCTTTCCAATCAGAACAAGAATATCTTCTATAGCAACTTTATGGTTGAGTAGTTTATTCATTTCTATTAGAAGGTTGTACGTTTCTAAAATATGTAGATGATATCTAGGAAACCAACCAACCAGGAGGGTCATTTTGCTTGTTTCCCTAAATTTATTATTTGTACTTTTTCAGGTTTGATCTGAGGAGCCGTTAACATGGGAGTGAAATCTTGTTGTGTTAGAACTCTATCTCATGTATTTGACCTTTCATCTGGGGGTCTGTGCCTTGTGTAAGGGAGGAGGAGTAACAATATTGTGCTGTAAAAGGTAAGTGTTAAGCTTTTACAAATAAAGACAAACATACGTGTCCCAGGATAATGTTGCAGGATCCAATCTGGGTCGATCCAGATCGGGACCAGATGTTTAATCTTCCGAGCGTTTTGATTCCTGCTGGAGCCCATCCTCAGGGAACTATTCTACTCTACTGTTCAATGCTTAGAACCCCAACCAACAACTAAAAAGCCACACACAACTAGGCACTGTATAAACACCACACACAGAATGTACTCCAAAGCACACGCTCCAGTGGTGGGATTCAGCCAGTTTGCACCACTTCGGGAGAACCGGTTGTTAACTTTCTGAGCAGTTTGGTAAACTGGTTGTTGGAAGAAATCATTAGGGCAGAGAACTGGTTGTTAAATTATTTGAATCCCAACACTGACACACTCTGCTAGTTCCCTGAAGATGGGCTCCAGCCAGAGGTTGTATACAGATGGTTCGGACTGGTTCGGCCGAACCGGTAGCGGAAATCATGGGTGGGCCCGCCCCCGCCCCGGCTCTATGCCATCGTATTTAGGCATGTTTTTGAGGCCGGGCATATGCGCAGAAGGCATGAGTGCGAGCAAAATGCATGCGTGGAAGGCATGCATGCACGTGAACTGGGCACATGTGCGCATGGAGTGTGTGCGTGCGTGTGGGGCGAACCAGTAGTAACATAATGTGAAACCCACCTCTGGGTCCAGCACGAGTCCAAAAGCTAGGAAGACAAAACCTCTGGTACACCCAATTGGATCCCATTAGGTTTTTGTTTGGGCATTTGCACATTTAAAGTATAATGATAAAGGAAATGTTTTATCTGATATAGATGTTTATACGTGATTTTAAAAGTGCAAGAAGAATCCTAATTTTTAAGTGGAGAATAGGATCTACTAAACCTGTGTAAACCTCAGTTTCTAACAGAACTCCTTCATTTTTCCCAAGCGTGCATAAATCGGGGAAAAGACATCCTGACTTCTGATTGAGACTAACAGCCAAATGACACGCATAAGAGAAATGGAAAATGTGATAGCAATATTTAGCAATATTGACAATCTACTGACCTAGATCTGTGGATGGATGTAGAATCTGTAGACTATATGTGAAATGTAAAAGCCCTTTAAACGTATTTCTTTTAATAAGTAGATAAATTGACTGTCTTTACTTTTTATAAAGGGACACGGCGGCTCAGTGGCTAAGACACTGAGCTCGTCGATTGAAAGGTGGGCAGTTCAGCGGTTCGAATCCCTAGTGCCGTGTAACGGGGTGAGCTCCCGTTACTTGTCCCAGCTTCTGTCAACCTAGCAGTTCGAAAGCAAGTAAAAAACGCAAGGAGAAAAATAGGGACCACCTTGGTGGGAAGGTAACAGTGTTCCGTGCGCCTTTGGCGTTGAGTCATGCCAAACACATGACCATGGAGACGTCTTCGGACAGCGCTGGCTCTTCGGCTTTGAAACGGAGATGAGCACTGCCCCCTAGAGTCGGGAACAACTAGCACATATGTGCGAGGGGAACCTTTACCTTTACCTTACTTATAAACCAACTAGTATCTGGTTGCTTTTCATTTTACCAAGTTCACAGCCTATGTTTTCCAGGAAAAGTAAGTAACATTTTCGAACTATAGGAATTTCCTTTTGATGGAAACAGTATTGATTCCCTCAGTTTTCTTGAATGTCTTATCTGTATCATATTCAAAGACAATTAGAATATTTGTGGAAGAGATCCCTGCCAGCCTGGCTCAACTGATTTAATGCATTGTTAAAATAGCTGTTTAAGGCTGGAGCATTGTGAGAAAAGTCTCATGATTAGATGCAGAATGGTATAAGTTTTATTTATTACATGCTTCTCACTGAGCGCAGCACAGAGGCCAGTGAAAATGCCACATAATGTGGCAATTTCCTGCCTGCTTTTCTTTCCACCACTAACACGATTAGGAAATTTGGATATATTTCCACATTTTAGTTTTGCCGACATCAAATTGAATTTGATAGTCTGATGCATCACCCAGTACAGATTAAAATGATTGTTCAAACCCTGCATTAATTCAATGTTATTCTTTAAAAAAAAAAATCAACAGGAATTCTCATTGCTGAAAATCTTCAAACAATTTATACATCAAAACTGTTGTTGTTTTGTATGGTTGGCGTAGGAGAAATCCTCCTTTTTATAAACAAAGCTGGGACTTTAAACAAGTTAAACAAGTTGAGCTGACTAAAATAATTAAATTATAGCTAACCTCCTCCCCACTCTTCTTCCCCCTCCCACTCTTCCCCCTCCCCATATTTTTATTCCCTATATGGTCTGGTTCTATTTAGATTCTTCCTTCACCCCGACTCTTCCTCCTCCCCTTGCTCCTCCTCTTCCTCTTCGTCATGTGGCAGAATGTTCCACAGGCTCATCTAAATCAGGAACTTCCTGACTAGACAATACTAACTACCGTCTTCTGTCTAGTTCTGGAGTATCACTGTCCTTCTACTGCTACTCCAAAGATGCTCAGCTTGAGACCTCTAAAACATGATGTTAAACCTTAAATGTTAATATGACAAAGGGTGAGATTATTAAATATACGATTAGAAAGCAACCTTATCAACCACATTTAATTTTAATTAATTTTAAATGTAAGTGACATTAAGTAACATTTAGCTTTTCTCTTAGCCTCCACGTTACTTTTAGTGGGCGACTCAAGACCAAAATAAACTGGAACTTTTCTGGTTGGCGTTTTGAAAAATATTGTGCCCGTATCCTAGAAGGGTGCCATGCTGCTGATTTTATTTTTATTTATTTATTTATTTTGTCACATAGTATATATAAGCATAAGCATGAAATAATTATACAGTATATAAGCATATATATGAGTATGTAATAACTATATTAATTGGATATAACCAGTGGTGGGATTCAGCCAGTTCGTACCACTTCGGCAGAACTGGTTGTTAACTTTCTGAGCAGTTTGGCAAACTGGTTATTGGAAGAAATCATTAGGGCAGAGAACCGGTTGTTAAATTACTTGAATCCCACCGCTGGATATAACGAAAGGAAACAGTAGGACAGGAACAGTAGGCATAATTGTGCTCTTATGCATATAGACCTCTTAGGAATGGGGTGAGGTCAATGATAGATAGTTTTTGGTTGAAGCTTTGGGGATTTTGGGAAGAGACCACAGAGTCAGGTAGTGTATTCCAAGCATTAACAATTCTGTTACTGAAGTCATATTTTCTGCAATCAAGATTGGAGCGGTTAACATTAAGCAACTGTTGGTTGCTGACATGGACTTTTGTTCCCTGTAGAAATTCCAAGCATATTGTCAATTGCAGACATGGCATGAAGTTAAAGCTTTTCCCAGAGCTTCTGAGGAGAAAGTAGGAAGAAAAAGAAGAAGAAAATAAGAAGCGACCCTTCATTTTTAGAACTATAAATCCAGTTGTTAAAAACCAAAACATTTCCCATCTCTCATAAGACACCCAAAAGGGCAGATAAAATCTAGTTACCTCTCTGTCTGCTTTCTGTGGGTCTCCATCTAAAACACACCACCCCCTGTTTAACGCAATGCAACGTACAATTTTATCTTTAACAGGGAAAAAACCCTGTCAGACCAAATGCCCAGAATAAAACATAATCTCAGTGCAAAAGTGATTAAAATGAAAAGAAAAAGGCATCGCGGTTTCTTTTCCCCAGAAAAAGAACATCTGCAGGTTTCTTGCCCTTGCCCTATGATTATATAATAGATTTTAAGTCTCTGATATCTGCAAATCTACATCAAAATGTATTCTATAGCTGTAGGAAACAGCTCTGAATTGTTAACCTTCTCTCCAGGTACTGGAGGCGACACACTGCGAGATTAGATGTATATTTCCTTGGAGATATGCCACCCATAGAGGAGTCCATATTTACATCTTTTGTTGATATTTTTTATATAGATTAAGAGTCTCTTTACTTTGGTGATAATTCTTCTAAGTACTGTAATTTGCTGCCTCTAATATTTGTCTTGAGTCATAGTTTGCAAAATATATTTGAAACCACTTTATAAAGTCGCATAATTGCTTCTTTGTAAAGCGGCTCTAATGAGTAGTTTCTTTATCCAGCCTTTATCCTGTTAACCTTAGAGGTGAGTGATTGCTTGCTGGAGTAGTTGGGAATGTCTTAGTGCTATTGAGCTGTTTAATTTCAGGACTAATTTCATAGTCCTGGGCACGAGCGAGCCAGCAGTTAATTTAAGGCTCTCCATTTA
Source organism: Ahaetulla prasina (assembly GCF_028640845.1). Lineage (NCBI taxonomy): Eukaryota > Metazoa > Chordata > Lepidosauria > Squamata > Colubridae > Ahaetulla > Ahaetulla prasina. The sequence continues at coordinate 10,387,449 of NC_080550.1, forward strand.
GGACACCGCAGAAATAAAACGGAAGGAAACGCATATGTGCGAAATGCGAGACGTAGTGACTCGGTTAATATTTACATGCATGAATAATAACGTAGTATGGCAATTCACAAAATACTCCGGCGATGGGAGGTAATTCGATGTTATGCAAAAATGGCATGGCTTGTATCTCTTTTCTTCTGACTATGGGTCTGAGTGGGGTTCCTTCTTTGTGTATCTTGGGGAGGCCGTAGAGCTTAGGGCATCTGGATGATTTCTCTCTGGGAATGATTCTTTGTTGGATTTCTTCGCTGATGGGTGAGGCTTTTATTTTGGATCTAGTGGTTTTTTCTAGGTAGGTGGTGGGGTCTGTTTTTAGGGGCTTGTATGCAGGGTCTTGGAGTAGGTTGGTTAATTTGGTTTGGTAGTCAGCTGTGTTCATAACCACCGTGGCGTTGCCCTTGTCTGCTGGTAGGATTATTATGCTGGTGTCTTTTTTCAGGTTAAGTAGTGCTGTCTGTTCCTCTTTGGGTAAGTTGCTTTTGAGTGGCTTGCTGCTGCAGAGGATGTTGGTGATTTCGAGTCGAAATTGCCAAGACACTTCCAATTTTACGCGGGAGAAAACCCGAATAACCAAAGACCTATATATATATATATATATATATATATATATATATATATATACATATATATATATATATATATATATATATATATATATATATATGAAGAAGAAAAGAAAAACAATAGGACAGGAACGGTAGGCACGTTTGTGCGCTTATGCACGCCCCTTATGGTCCTCTTACGAATGGGATGAGGTCAATAGTAGAAAGTTTTTGGTTAAAGCTTTTAGGATTATGAGAAGAGATCACAGAGTCAGGTAAAGTATTCCAAGCACTGATGATTCTGTTACAGAAGTCATATTTTCTGCAATCTAGATTAAAGCGGTTGACATTAAGTTTAAATCTATTGGTTGCTCTTGTATTATTGCAATTAAAGAAGTAGTCTTTGACAGGAAGGACATTACAATAGATGATTCTATGAGTTAAAGTTAGGTCTTATTGAAGGCGACAGAGTTCCAAGTTTTCCAAGCCCAGGATTTCAAGTCTAGTGGGATAAGGTATTTTGTTGTTTACAGAGGAATGGAGAACTCTTCTTGTAAAATATTTCTGGACACGTTCAATTGTATTGATGTCAGAGATATGATGAGGGTTCCAAACAGGTGAGCTGTATTCTAGAATTGGTCTAGCAAATGTTTTATATGCTCTGGTTAGTAGTGTAGTGTTTTTGGAAAAGAAGCTACGCAAGATTAGGTTTACAACTCTTAGAGCCTTTTTTGCTATGTATTTGCAGTGGGCTTTGGCACTTAGATCATTTGACATGAAAACTCCAAGGTCTTTAACAGGATGGGGGTCATCTGTGAGGTAATATCCATCAAGCGAGTACTTTCTCCCTACAGTTCATAGAGAGAAACGAACTCAGATTTCTCCAACTACTTGGCCCTGGTTTCCTACCCAAAGGAGCACTAGAACTCAAATTTTTTTCATTCCTAGGACATTCATTATTCCACTTAGTCCCCCAACTAGTAATCAGTATAATTATATAAAATATTGTGTGGATTTTTTAAAAAACAACAACAGCAATGAACATGTGTCTTCAAGTTGGTGTCATTTAAATGCACAGGGAATTAGCAGCCTGACTAATAAAAAAGTAGTGTTTAAAATAAGATAGCCGGACATTGTAACAGAGAATGGGAAAACCCTACAAATGTTCTTAAAAGAAAAACGTCACAATCTTCTGAAAAGGAAGAGGGAGAGGCCAAACAAAGAGCCATTTTGGAGGTTGGCCAACCTTCCATTGCCTATTGCAGGATCTCCAAACTTGGCAACTTTAAGACTTGTGGACTTCAACTCCCAGAATGGCTAGCTGAGGAATTTTGGGAGTTGAAGTCCGCAAGTCTTAAAGTTGCCAAGTTTGGAGATCCCTGGTCTATTGAATATTAGAGATAATTCCCAAATAACTACAAATATCTTCCACTTTTCCATTACTGAAAAGTAGTTTACAGAAGCCCATACTAGTCCATCACCTTTACAATAATTTCCCAACTTATTGTTTCTCCAATCCTTTCCCTGTGCCTTAAGAGTTCGACTTGATCTTGTAACTTTCAAGTTCTGTGTATGTATTTTTAACTCAGCATGACTCTGAGCGCCAGGATGAGAAATATATTAGCAAAACTGATTTCTCTTGTTACTCGTTCAAAAGGCTGCACTCTATGGCACAAATGATTCATAAGTGTCCATTGTTCAGAATTCAGGATGAAAAAGTTCAGAATCAAAACCATCCTATAATATATGCTCATTGTACTATGTCTTTCAGAGAGACTGTTCTCTATCTCTTCATATATATATAGCCACTGAAAAGCAAAAAAGAGAACGCAAATTACGTTCAAAATGGTTTAAGCTGAAGCATTAGCTAATTTCCTAGCTTTTTAAATGTAACTCACACTACATTCTGGAGAAACTGATGAATTGCTTATGTTTTGAGTACAAGAAAGCGTGTTTTGCACAACATAGCAGAATGTCAGGCCAAGCCAGGCCATAAAGATTTTGCACTTTTTTCAACTGCTGTTCCTTGGGAAATTAGTTCAGGAGCAAGTGGTAGGGTTCCATAAGGAACTCTCTTAAAATCTTCAGACATTCATCAATGATACGCAGACAGTAGGGAGTATAAACTCGGACTTGAACTTGGTGCCAAATTGTTCAGGGTGGCTAACCTTGCAGCAGCCTCTGTGTAGATTCTATGTCCAGTATAACATCTCTGGTTGGGCTGGAAAAATCTACTCAAATGAAGCCTCGAAGATTTGTTGCCAATTGTCCTGAGGATGTCTACCGTGTTGGCCGTATTCATGTGTTGCTGTGCTTGGTGCTTTTACTTGGATGTCTTGGCTCCATTTTTTCCTGGAAGGTAGCTAGCAAAATAAAATAAAAATAGAATAGAATAGAATAGAATAGAATTTTTTATTGGCCAAGTGTGATTGGACACACAAGGAATTTGTCTTAGTGCATATGCTCTCAGTGTACATAAAAGAAAAGATACCTTCATCAAGGTACAAGATATTCACAGGGCACAAATTTAACACTTAATGATACAACACTTAATGATAGTCATAGGGTACAAATAAGCAATCAGGAAACAATCAATATCAATATAAATCGTAAGGATACAAGCAACAAAGTTACAGTCATACAGTCATAAGTGGAAGGAGATGGGTGATGGGAACGATGAGAAGATTAATAGTAGTGCAGATTTAGTAAATAAAAGAATTTTAGGAATAAGTGGGAATGATAATCAGATGTCTATGCACGAACTGTATGGGTGCTATTATTTTGCATGTCTTCTTCAGTGGGTAAGTTAAGGAGAATAATGTGCTACTGGTAATTACACTGTAAAGAATTTTTCCAGAGAATAGCGTTATCTTTCAATGAAATGAACATCTGATCATTGCCACCAATCCTGCTGGCAAAAACTTGGAATTGGCTAGTCCATTGTCATGGCAAGAAAACAAACCCATCTCAGAAATGTTACCATCTTCTAACACAATTTTTCTCAACCTTGGCAGCTTTAAGATGCGTGGATGTCAACTCGCAGGACTTGTTGCCAACATTGAGAAACACGGTTCTAACAAAGCAAAAGCTTCTGAATAATATCTGATGAGCATCACTATGGTCTACAAAACCCTCCTTTTTTTCTCACCAGAATGTTGTTAAAAAGATCTAAATGCAACTAAGCATTCTTGTATATTCCTATGGCTTTTTTCTTGATCTCTTCCTAAGAAATCCTATAACTGCAATGAGTCTATGATACTAGAATCCAAATTCTGGATTTTGAGATGTTTTCGTTTATTGCCAAAGATACAACTGACCAGGAAATACTTCAATACTTATCACATTTTGAACTTAATCCAGCGGATTTTCTCTCTAGGCCTTATTTAGTTTTCATTTTTATATTATAAAATCCCAAAGCCATTCCACATATTTCTTAACCATCTTGTATCATATGGCTGTGTGCATTGAATGGATTCCCTAAAAACTTTCTTATTAATCCAGTACAACAAACAAATGCAATCATATTCTAAAGTATCTCCTTAGTCTTAGCTAACTTTTAGCATAGGTATTTATAATATTGATACTTAACTTTTTCTTTCCTACAAGTTGCATGTCCACTAGAAAAAAAATGTGATTATATTTTTAAATTTTATTTATTTATCAACCAGTGTTCACAAGTTACATCCCCCAACCCAAGATAAAGAATTCTGGACAGCAAATAGCAAAATCATGAAGGAAAAGCTGAATAATAAAATAATAAATGGACAAGATTATCCTACCCCACACTATAGTTCTATTTTTGAATTTAATTTGGTCTAAAATTGATTTAGTAGCTACCTGCCTTGGTGAATAGTTCAGGAAATAATTGCAGCACTATGATTACCATATTTCTCCCCTGCTGTGACCCATTCATCTTGGTCCTGAATTTCTTTCCTTGGTCATCTCTTGTTTTAAAGCTTTGCTGGAATTTGGTCTTCACTTTCATTGCTTTTTGTCAAATCCTTCCACGAATCTATAAATCTAGATTCATAATCTATACAGAATGTGAATATTTTAGGAAATTAGAGCCAAGAGTTAAAATGTTGGATTAGGATTAATGTTGGGAAGATGGAGACTCAAATATTACTTGATAGTTGACTGGATGATTTCCATCTGATTCCTATCAGTCAACTGGACCTATTTCACAGAGTTGTGGGTATAAAAATGAGGGAAGATCACCAGGTGATTTTCATTTGACTTCTAAGGAAAAGGCAGGATGTAAATTTAACACAGGTAGTCCTCAATTCATGACTACAATCGAGCCCAAACTTTCTGTTGCTAAGTAAGCCAGAATTTTCCCTCTTTTTGTTGTGTCTGCGCCCTCTGAGCCGGGCCTCCTGCCAGAAAGTGACTTGGAAAGTAAGGGGGAAGGGCCATCAGGACTTACCTCGGGAGCACCGGCTTCCCTGGCTCAGCTCCAGGAGCCAGAGGCAGGCCAGGTGGAAGAGATAATGAGGCCTCCATCCCCTGACTCTTTCCCCCCCAAGCCATGCCTCCAGACCCAGCTGATGGCAATCAGGCCTGGCTGGACCCTAGGTTTCATAGGCAGGAGAGATGGGAACAACAGAAGCAGGGGTGGGGCAGGCCTAGGAAGTGCTGAGTCATGGAGCCACACCCCACAGGATATAAAGACAGCAAGAGCTGCTGTGCCTCTTCGTAGCAAGCAAATTATCTGCTTAACTAAGAGCTGAAGTTTGTCGAGGGAGATAACAGAGTCACTTGGCAGATGCTCGCTATTTTGCTGCCAGAGCTGATAGTGCCGGCTAATTAAGCCATCGCTCGGACGGAGGCGAAGGGGGACAGAACACTTTTTCACTACCTTTATTAAGTGAACCACTGCCATTATTAAGTTAGCAATATGGTTGTTAAGTGAATCTGACTTCTCCCGTTGACTTTGCTTGTCAGAAGGTCACAAAAGGGGCTCACATGACTCTGAGACACTGCAACCATCATAAAGATGAGGCAGCTGCCATTCAGCATCTGAATTTTGATCACGTGACCATGGAGATGCTACAGTGGTCCTAAATGTGAAAAACCGCTCATAAGTCACTTTTTTTCAGTGCTGTTCTAACTTTGAAGGTCACTAAATGAACTGTTGTAAATCAGGGATTACCTGTACCTACAAGGGTTGTGCATTCTTGAAAAATGATGCAGAAAAATTGTGGCTCGAGTGTCGGAGGCTAGGAAAACCAGTAATCATATAAACTGTATGACAGATTTTTCAATCCACAAGTTCTTTCCATCGGCAACTGTAAAACATTACTAATCCGTAATTCATCTGAATACAGCACACCATCTTCTTAACAGATCTTCTCTGATTATAGCATCCTATCAATAAGTGAAGCTTTCATGCCTTTTTGCCTGATTTGGGGAATAATTTAGCAAAACAATCCAGATGGCTCAACCGTATTTTCCATTATGAAGTGCTGCGACACTCCTATTAGTCAGTTCTGAGAATGGTGATAAGTCCATGGAAAATGGCCAGTGTCCAAGGTTGACTTCCTGACTTGTGGATGTCTTCCACTCTGCTTTGTCTTTAAAAAAAAAAATCAGGTAGATTCAGAGTAGGAATATTAGCTGCAAAGGGTTGCAACGTTGCAAGGCTTAAATTATAGATTCCCCATGTAAAGCCCATACATTAGATATTTTAGGAAGAAAGTAAGGACATATTCTATTTTGGAACTTATCTATGCTTCCTTCAAACATACAAAGGTATCATTAATAAAGAGAACAAGTTCTAGGATAGTATTTTTATGACTATATACTTTTGTGTATGCAGGGAAAAATATATACATAAGGGAAAGTCATATTTTTTGCAATCAAGATTGGAGCGGTTAACATTAAGCTTAAATCTATTGTGTAAATCTATTTTGCAGCCAAGGTCCCCTTGTCGAGTCCAGATCTGGGGCTCACCATACCTAGGTGCGGTGGTGGGTAGCTACTTTACTACAGACTCTAATAATGCAAAGATGCTGTGAGTAGATATGGTTGCGTGCATGTTTGCAAAGGAGAAGGACCAAATTTCAAAATCTGGTTGAGAAACCTGGAAAGCCGTAGGCGTTCTGCAGCCTGTTGCAAAGTTATTGTAGCAGAGTTTGAGAAAAGGAGATTTCTTGGTCCCCAATCATGTAGCTATGATGGACCACAGAAAAGGTTCACAATGTTGTGACCCAGGTCCAAGTAGGTAGTAGGAAACTCAGTCAGTGTAAAAACACAGCAACTTTATTCGAACAGCTGAGAATTACTTCATTCTCAGCATAGTTCAACTAAATTAAAACAAATTCCTCCCAACACAATTCCTCAGTCCTATCACCAACCTTGGTCCAATTAGGCAAACTGCCAAAGGTCTTTGTTTGCAAAAGTTCACATGACACCGATACAAAATAAATGCAACAAGACAAAGCTATCAATGTTGTTTTCCGACAAAGAGCCCAAAAGCCGTTGCTGGTCTTTTAAGCCTTATGGGAAGGGCCAATCATCTCTTGGCTCTACTCCCGAGTCGTCCTCTTTGCTTGAGCTGCTCTTGCCTTCTGGCAGCTCTTCTCATGTGTGCATTAGGAACAAGCTCACTACTGTCAGCCTCTGGAGGCTCTGGAGTCCTCACATCACTCCCAGATGGCCCTGGCCCCACCTCAGCTTCTGATACAGAGCCCTCATCCAGGCCCTCCCCAGCCTCCAGGACTGGCCCATATTCTTCCTCAGCCTCATCGCTGTCTGACTCCGTTGCCAGCTTTGCAGGCTGCTGGCAGACCACAACACACAACTTATTGAAAGTAGATTTGACACTGATGAACCTCTGCTTTCCCTTTCAAGTTTTCACGTGTGAGTTTGAGAAACATGAGGCTGAAATATTCTGCAACTAAGTGTAATTATTTGTGGTGATGTAATTGTTATCCAATGCATATGAGCTCCTTTTCTTTGCTTTGGATGACATGAGGAAGCCAACAGCTGCCCATGTGATGCGGGGATAATTTAATGCCCATCATAACAAAGAAATCAATTGCAGGAAAGATTTCTTTGGAGATAGTGCTGGCTTTGGTTATAGATTTTCATTTTTTTTAATTCGATAGGAGAGCATTTTTGTGATGACAGCTTATTGGCATATCTGCTTCAAGTTCAATAAAGCAGAAAGCTGCAAAATTGCAACACTTAAAATAAGGCGATGTGCGTGTACCACCCAGCTCAACCCAATTTCAGCACAGCAAACAGAAAACAAAAGCTGTATGTGCCTTCTTTAGCCTTTGTGCACATCTGCATTATTATAAATGCTAATATATTTCTGCAATGATAAATAATTAAACAATTATGGTCATGAATCAATAAGTTTAGCACATTTTTTCATCAGTAAATTGTACTGTATACACAAGAAAAATAAATTACCAAGTCTAATTTTTTTTCTGGATAAAATTCCAAGCATTTTATATTTTATAATTAAAAAAGTATTAGGATTCAATGTCAGATGCTTAGAACTTTTTATCCCCCCTCCCCGTTTTAATCAAACACCATTAAGTTGTCATGTTTTATGTTTTTGAATCTGATTAACATTTTGAGGTCTGACTTTTGTAATCATCTCCTTTGTTCTCTTCTGCAAGAGCCTTTCCCAATGCCTATCTTTGTAAACACAATTATTGACCTTGCTGTACGTTAAAAATGGGAAAATAATATTAAAGGATGTCTACAATATAGGTAGCATTTTACCTGTTTAGCAAATAATTAAAAACAGAAGAGGAAACAAAGAATTCCAGAGGCGTCTACAGTTTTAAATCTTAGTCCTATCAATAACATTGGAAATTAAGGTACGGTTTTTCAGGGGACATTTTGTTGGAAATGGAGATATTTGTCTACTTTTGTAGCTTCCGAAGCAGAGGTGGGTTTCAGCAGGTTCTGACCAGTTCTGGAGAACTGGTAGCGGAAATTTTGAGTTGTTCGGAGAACTGGTAGTAAAAATTCTGACTGGCCTCGCCCCCATCTATTCTCTGCCTTCCAAGTTCCAGCTGATCAAGAGGAAATGGGAATTTTGCAGTAACCTTCCCCTGGAATGGGGTGGGAATGGAGATTTTACATATCCTTCCCCTGGAGTGGGGAGGGAATGGAGATTTTACAGTATCCTTTCCCTGCCGCGCCCACCAAGCCACGCCCACAGAACCGGTAGTAAAATTTTTTGAAACCCACCACTGTTCGGAAGCTAATCTGGATCAAATCTGGTGCCTTTTTAGAATTGTGATTTTGGGAGATTACCAGGGTTGAATGCAAATTGGGAATTGGATTAGGCATTTTGAAAGAATGCAATTGCAAGCCATTTACATTGTCCTGCCCAGAAGCAAAAGCAGATGTTTTTGTGAAGCTCTCCAGGTATCAAACTCAAACTTGAGACTCTATCTTTATGAGGACGCATAGATCAGCCACATAGGTCATTGCTTCTTCCTTGTCAGAGAAAATCAGGAAGCAAGGAAATCTGCATAGGAAAATGGCATTCTGTGGAGTGTATCTTTGGTCCATTCTGGTGTGAGAGAAGTTCCCTGAGAATGGGGTCTAGCACGAGTCCGAAAGCTCAGAAGACTAAACCTTCCAGTGACCGATCCAGGTTGGATCCTGCAACATTATCCTGGGACACATATATCTGACTTCATTCATGAATCTATGAAAGCATGGAGTTTGATAATAAAGCTCATCTGTAACCACCAGGAGCCATATCTCACTGAGCTTTGGATTTTGATGAAAACTCATTTTTCCCATACATCAAAGAAGGAAAACATGAACAGTGCCTGACAAATGCCACCTGCATGGGTACTTCTTAAAGGAGCATAATGAGAAGAAGACTCAACAACTGTGTGATTAATCTGAAGATACCATAGGCATCCAAGAGGATGTGTGCTGCTACCAACGTGTGCTGCTACCTTGGATGAAATCAACATGTAGAACACTGGAACAACATTTGAAATGGTAGACTTTCCCAGTATCCTTTGTTTCCATTTGTTCTGTTGTGTCTGCGCCCCCCGAGCAAGGCCTCCTGCCAGAAAGTGACTTGGAAAGTGAGGGGGAAGGGCCATCAGGACTTACCTCGGGAGCACTGGCTTCCCTGGCTCAGCTCCAGGAGCCAGAGGCAGGCCAGGTGGAAGAGATAACGAAGCCTCCATCCCCTGACTCTTTCCCCCCACCTGGCCATGCCTCCAGACCTAGCTGATGGCAATCAGGCCTGGCTGGACCCTAGGTTTCATAGGCAGGAGAGGTGGGAACAACAGAAGCAGGGGTGAGGCAGGCCTAGGAAGTGCTGAGTCATGGAGCCACACCCCACAGGATCTAAAGGCAGCAAGAGCTGCTGTGCCTCTTCGTAGCAGGCAAATTAACTGCTTAACTAAGAGCTGAAGTACTGTTTGTTCCTGGGTGACTCACCAGCGTCGAGGGAGATAACAGAGTCACTTGGCAGGCGCTCGCTAGTTTGCTGCCAGAACTGATAGTGCCGGCTAATTAAGCCATCACTCGGATGGAGGCGAGGGGGGGACAGAACAAAGAGTGTCAAACTCAAGGCCTGTAGGCCAAATCCGGCCCATGGGATACTTAAATCTGCCCCATGGGGCTGTCCTGGAAACAGTGAAGGACCGGCCTGCGGTGCCTCTGCCAGTGAAAATGGAGCTCGGGAGGGCCATGCGCTGCCCTCCTGAGCTCCACTTTCGGCCACGACAGTCTCCTGCAACCTTTTGCCAACAAAAATGGACCTTGGACCACCACAGGTGCCCCTGACATGAGTGACATCAAGTTGGCCAGGCCCCCCCTGGCCGCGGCCCCCTGCCCCCCCAAGGTCAAACACAACCCTGATGTGGCCCTCAATGAAATCGAGTTTGACACCCCTGATTCTAGGCCATTGAACCATACATGATCATAAAAACATCACAATATCTTTGACTGTTTGACTGTGCAACTTTTAGGACCTTATTGTTATATAATACATTATGCTGTTTTAGACCTTTTGTGTTCTGTCCTCCCTCGCCTCCGTCCGAGTGATGGCTTAATTAGCCGGCACTATCAGCTCTGGCAGCAGAATAGCCAGCATCTGCCAAGAGCCTTCGTTATCTTCCACGATGCTGGTGAGTCACCCAGGAACAAACTTCAGCTCTTAGTCAATCAGTGGATTTGCCTGTTACAAAGAGACACAGCAGCTCTCGCTGCCTTTTATATCCTGTGGGGTGTGGCTCCATGACTCAGCACTTCCTAGGCCTGCCCCACCCTTGCTTCTGTTGTTCCCTCCTCTCCTGCCTACGAAACCTAGGGTTCAACCAAGCCTGATTGCTGTCAGCTGGGTCTGCAGGCGTGGCCTGTGGGGGGGGAAGAGTCAGGGGATGGAGGCTTCGTTATCTCTTCCACCTGGCCTGCCTTTGGCTCCTGGAGCTGAGCCAGGGAAGCCGGTGCTCCCGAGGTAAGTCCTGACGGCCCTTCCCCCTCACTTTCCAAGTCACTTTCTGGCAGCAGGGCCGGCTCAGGGGGTGCAGACACAACATTTTGGATGTGCCTTGCTGTACAGTAGAACCTCTGGTCACGAACGCTTCTGACTCCCACCAAATCAGGTTCTGAAATACCAAAAAAATTCAAAAATCCACCCCACCCCGGGGTGATTTCCCCTTCCGTGCCATTTTTTTTTTGTAAGCACCAAATTTCCAAAATTAGGTTCAGGTCAGGACCAAATCGGTTTGCGACCAAAGAATTATGGTCATGACCAGAGGTTTTGCTGTATTTTGTTTCTTGTACCCTGTTTCCCCCAAAATAAGACATCCCCTGATAATAAGCCTAATAGGGCTTTTGAGCACATGAGCTAAAGTAAGCCTCCCCCAAAAATAAGCCCTCCCCAATAATATTTAAATGCAGAGCTGGAAATCAGGTAAGATGGCAAGAGGAGTCCCATCTTGCACCACGTGCCCCAAAATAATAAGATCTCCCCAAAAATAAGGCCACACATTTATTTCGGAGTTCAAAAAAATATAAGACGGGGTCTTATTTTCGGGGAAACATGGTAGTGTTTTTCAGATTGGAACACCCACAACATTGCAGGTGGCTTGTAAGCTGTGGTGTCTATAAAAAGTAAAGGTAAAGGTTCTCCTTGCACATATGTGCTAGTCGTTCCCGATTCTAGGGGGTGGTGCTTATCTCCATTTCAAAGCCGAAGAGTCAGCACTGTCCAAAGATGTCTCCGTGGTCATGTGGCTGGCATGACTCAACGCCAAAGGCACACGGAAAACTGTTACCTTCCCACCAAAGGTGGTCCCTATTTTTCGATGTGCATTTTTTTACGTGCCTTCGAACTGCTAGGTTGGCAGAAGCTGGGACAAGTAATGGGAGCTCACCCTGTTACACGGCACTAGGGATTCAAACTGCTGAACTGCCGACCTTTTGATCGACAAGCTCAGCATCTTAGCCACTGAGCCACTGCGTCCCTCTCTTGGTGCCCATAGACTGTGATAAAATAAAACAAAACACTGTAAGGTGGCAGCTGTGATGGGTGTAATGAAATGCTTATATTTTATGTGGGTTGCACATATGACCCATGTAAAAAAATCAGTAGAGCTTTGTTTACATCTATCACGGCTGCCATTCTTATAGCCACACTCACATATATACATATATATATATATGTGTGTGTGTGTGTAGGTCTTTGGTTATTTGGGTTTTCTCCCGCATAAAATTGGAAGTGTCTTGGCGACGTTTTGACAAAGTCTCATTCGTCATCTTCAGGCTTCAGCTTCATGCTTGTGTGATTGCTCCCAAAAAAAAAGAAAAGGAAGAAACAGCTGCAATCACACATTGCTCCCAGAAGCATGAAGCTGAAGCCTGAAGATGACGAATGAGACTTTGTCGAAACGTCGCCAAGACACTTCCAATTTTACGCGGGAGAAAACCCGAATAACCAAAGATCTACATACAAACACCCACGAAAACCTCAGAAAAATATATATATATATATTTCAATATGTCAATAAGGGCCATTGAGATAGAAAAACGCCCACACAGCATGAACAAACGAGATGATACCTCCTGCCTACCAGCCATTTGGAAACCCGCCCTTATTGACAAACGAGTCCCTAACACGAGGAATGACACCAGACTCACACTCACGAGGTCCACACAGGATGTCACCACCACACATCCACCCAGAAAGCAGACCCAAACCCACACTGATCATGAAGCACGACCAAGGACCAGAAGCCAGACTGCAGCTGCCTCATTAGCCATTTCAAACCCCTCCAATCCATACATGCAGCAGACTGACACCCACTATGAAGATGTAGCACGACCACGAACACGAAGCCAAACAATAGCAATGCAGCTCACCAGCTCAAATCCCCCTGCAACTCAGACTAATCTGAGCACAACCAAGCCCCCACCCAAACAGGACACACTCCCAGCCAATCAGAGCACAACCCCCCCTCCAATCAGATCACAGCCAAGCTCCCACCCAATCAGTTCAAACCCCCACTAGCAGTTAAAAAGGAAGAAACAGCTGCAATCACACATTGCTCCCAGAAGCATGAAGCTGAAGCCTGAAGATGACGAATGAGACTTCATCGAAACGTCGCCAAGACACTTCCAATTTTACGTGGGAGAAAACCCGAATAACCAAAGACCTACATATATATATATATACCCAACTGAAATGTCTACTCTATTAGAACGTGGCCCTGTTAGTTTTATTTACACGAATCCTTTGAGGAAAGAAAGGAACATCAAACATTCTTTTGTGTTTGCACCATTGTATACAATTTGTATTACAGACTATCATTTGGTAACCACAAATAAACAGAGGTACATCATTTCTCATTCCCAGATACTAGTCCAAGCAGCTTACATTCAAAAATGATTGCTGTGTTTCTTTTATGGAGATTGTTGGGACTTTTCATTGAATGTACTTTGAAGATAACCTTAAAAACAGATTTAACATGCAAAACTGGATTACATGATGCACAGCAGGTTTTAAAAATATTCAGAAATGTTGCTTTCATGCTTCAAATCCTTGGAAAGCCAAATACATTCAGTTTTGAAACTGCATCTTGCTTTTCACTGTTAAAAAAAAGTAAGGAAAGTGTTTAATAGCACATATGGCATAATTTTATTTGACATCTGTTTTGCAACAAACAATATTTAGTTCACTTATTTGCCGAATGAATACAGTGCATGCTGCAAACAAAAGTCCAACGAAAATTTTTACATAGTTTGCAATATATCAATATTTATTGTAAAAGAGAACTAAAACCTAAACATAAGGGTGTTATTGATTGCACCATGCAAAACATTGATTAATATATGCTCTCAATGCACTTGAAACAGTACCTTATGGGGTATGAATACAAGGTGTTTTCAAAAACTAAGGTAGCTTTCAAAAAGAGTAATTGATATTTTCCCATTGGCGACATTTAGGCATATGGCCCCTCCACTTAATTTGTGTCATTGTATAAGAGACAGATATCAATATATTTTACCTTCCAACAGCAAAAAATGGTGCAACCCCCCACCTTAATTGTAAGAGTGATAGATTCTAGAGGAAGGTAAATCTGAAATGCATTTCTCTTTTGGCAGATCTAGCAGAACAAGACTGTGTTTTGAAAGCTCATATCCAAACAAATAGTATTTTAGAAAGGATTTATCTAGGACAGAAAGTTTCAGTTTATACAAAATTATTTCAGCATCTAAGTTTAGCTGCATGTTAATTTGAGGCCGGGGGAGTGAAGGTTTTTAAATTGGGATGTAGACTTAAGACACAAATCAAATATATTCACTCTCCAGCTTGATTCTCATTTGGAAAATGGGAATAATAGAAGCTCTGTTAGCTTCCTGATTTACCTGAAGCTGTTTATTCTTTGACTCTTTTCCCCCACTTGTGTTTATTTTTGTCTTTATTGATTTATTGTTAGGTGAGATGAAGGATCCGCCAAGAATTGGCTGCTTTGCTTTTCTTTAAAATCTGAATGTGACAGATATTTGTAATTCAGATTTGCACAGTGATATCAAACCACCATCTAAAAAGTCTTCTCTGTTGTTGACTTGTATTGGTGGCATCCAGAATTTCCAAAATGATGGTCTTATGAATACAATTGGCGATAGTAACACCGTGCTAATTTGTATTGGGCATTTGCAGTAAAAACCCTTTCATCTCATCCTGCCCACAGGTCATCTGACGCAGCTTCAAGCATCTGTTGCTTTATAAAGCAAATATGAAATATAAATTAGCTCGAAATCAGGGGCTAGGACATTGAGCTTGTTTATTGAAAGGTCAGCAGCTCAGCGGTTCGAATACCTAGTGCTGCCGTGTAATGGGGTGAGCTCCCGTTACTTGTCCCAGCTTCTGCCAACCTAGCAGTTTTGAAAGCACGTAGAAATGCAAGTAGAAAAAATAGGGACCACCTTTAGTGGGAAGGTAACAGCGTTCCGTGCGCCTTTGGTGTTGAGTCATGCCAGCCACATGACCATGGAGACGTCTTCGGACAGCGCTGGCTCTTCGGCTTTGAAACGGAGATGAGCACCACCCCCTAGAGTCGGCAACGACTAGCACGTATGTGTGAGGGGAACCTTTACTTTTGCCGGTTCGCAAATGTGAGTGCGCACAACACCTCTGCGCATGCATAGGACCTTCTGCGCATGCGCAGAGCGTCAAAAACAGGACGTGATGATGTCCAGGCGGGTGGGTGGAGCCTCCCGCAGCCTCCAATACTAGTTCGCCCTAATCACATAGAACCGGCTGAATAGCACCACTGCTCGAAATTGACTTGAACTCTCCTTATGACTACCTTGGTGTAAACACCAAGCATTAATAAAGCTAGTGTGCAGGAATCCTTACTGTATATGCATACTTAAATAACCCTAAGTGTTGGCTTTTCTTGCCCATTTATTTTTCATTTCTCTTTGACTCATGGTGTGGTCAACCAATGTTACTTGGAAATGGATATAAAAACATTCTACCCCCTTTCTCCCCAATGAAGTTGGTTTTGGAGGGAGTATTTTAGAAAAGCAGATAACACATTCTCTTCTAGAAGGAATTTGTGAACTCTAAAATTCATTCTTTTAAATGTGGCTGATAGCTTTCCTTTTCTTATGGGTATTTGTATGCAACATCTGTTTCTGCTCCAATATTCATTATATTTTCTAAAGATTGAGCAATAGAAAGGTTACAAATAAATATGTGGCTACAAGTTTATTATTGATTTTATGTTTATACTGTTTTGCCTTCCAAAGGAGAATCACCTCTTTCTGTTTCTTTTTCATTGCAATGTTTTTTTTAAGGCATGGAGTATTGGGCATTGGATTGTTTTAGATATTAAATTAGTCTCTTTGTTTAGTGTTTTCTATTTTTTTTAAAAAAATATTAATATATCAATTTAGGGAACTGCTGGATTTTTAAAATTGGGGAAATATTTTATAGACCCTAATTATTAGGAATTATTATTAGCGAAGCGACTGAATTGCCAACGTAAAAGATCCCGGTGGTTGAAGTAAAACTGCATATTTAAGCTTTCTAAATGAACACTTTTTTTTTTTAGTAATTTATACCATCTGTGTCAAAATTTGGAGCCTAAAACGCAAAAGGAGAGGAACAAATGTTGGTTTCATAAAACAGTCCTAGTTCATTGTTGAAATTGTCGCACATTAACGTTGCAGGCCATCTGGGTAGACAAAAGAGTCTAACCAGATTGCTAAGATGATTTTATTGGTCTGGTATTAATCAGTATGTGGCATAATATTTAAGCTAAAAGAAATGATGAGGTGAAGCAGAGTGCCTGTAGCCACCCTTCCCCAACACAGTGATAGTTACATAATAGCCTTATTATGCCATGGAGAGTAGTCATTTTTTTAAAAAAATATTTTTAAAGGCAAGAACATGGAACTAGTAAACCATATAATATTTTTAATTTGCATTTGGAAAATAAAATAAAACTTTAAGAAGCAACTGTTGTTGGCATGTGGGGAATCAGAGATTTCAGTGCTACAGCATGCTTCTATTAAATTATGGAACAGCCACAGTTATGTTGAAATTAGCTTTATTTCCACCCCGCTTTGTGATGGCGTAAATTATTTGGCCTGAGAAAAGTCTATTGAAGAATTGTCTTCCCTATAACACTACAAATTCTAAAGTTATGCCTTCCCCCAATTTAATTTCAAAAATAAGAAGGGGGGCATGGTGGTCTTCCAGAGCTCAGTTTTGTTTCTTGGTTACTTCTTGGAAAGTTGGTGTGGTAGGGAAAATAATCTGTAAATAGTTTCTTATGAGTTTCCAGAATAAAACTTTTAGCAGCATAAACAGATTCGAGGAATGTTTCTCATCAATTCACAAACTTGCTAAAGTTCCTACCTGTGGAAAGTTTCAATTAGGCCAGCACCATATCTCAAAACATGTCCTTTCCTTCAAACATGGACATACATACATGACATATGTACAAATGCCCTTCCTTCCTTCCTTCCTTCCTTCCTTCCTTCCTTCCTTCCTTCCTTCCTTCCTTCCTTCCTTCCTTCCTTCCTTCCTTCCTTCCTCCCTCCCTCCCTCCCTCCCTCCCTCCCTCCTTCTTATATTTATCCAGACAAATGTTTTTCAGACAGATAAACAGGGAAACTATGCTCTTTTGGATGTTAGGTGTTACTTTATAACTTTAACTAGCCTTGTGGTGCTTTAACTAGCCTTGTGGTGCAACCAAAACAATCTGGAACTGAACACACTCAAAACCGTAGAAATGGTGGTAGACTTTAGGAGAAACCCTTCCATACTTCCACCTCTCACAATACTAGACAACTCAGTATCAACAGTAGAAACCTTTAAATTTCTAGGTTCTATCATATCGCAAGATCTAAAATGGACAGCTAACATCAAAACATCATCAAAAAAGGACAACAAAGAATGTTCTTTCTGTGCCAACTCAGTAAGCTCAGACTGCCCAAGGAGCTGCTGATTCAGTTCTACAGGGGAATTATTGAGTCTGTCATTTGCACCTCTATAACTGTCTGGTTTGGTTCTGCAACCCAACAAGAAAGACACAGACTTCAGAAGATAATTAGAACTGCAGAAAAAACAATTGCTACCAACTTGCCTTCCATTGAGGACCTGTATACTGCACGAATCAAGAAGATGGCCGTGAAAATATTTACAGATCCCTCACATCCAGGACATAAACTGTTTCAATTCCTACCCTCAAAACGACGCTATAGAGCACTGCACACCAGAACAACTAGACACAAGAACAGTTTTTCCCGAAGGCCATCACTCTGCTAAACAAATAATTCCATCAACACTGTCAAACTATTTACTAAATCTGCACTACTATTAATCTTCCCATAGTTCCCATCACCAATCTCGTTCCACTTATGATTGTATGACTGTAAATTTGTTGCTGGCAATCCATATTTATATTGATATACTGACCATCAATTGTGTTGTAAATGTTGTACCTTGATGAACGTATCTTTTCTTTTATGTACACTGAGAGCAAATGCACCAAGACAAATTCCTTGTGTGTCCAATCACACTTGGCCAATAAAAAAATTCTATTCTATTCTAAATAAACTAGTCAGCATAGCCAGTGGAATAGAATAGAATAGAATAGAATAGAATAGAATAGAATAGAATAGAATAGAATAGAATAGAATCTTTATTACGGTCATCAACCAGCAATAGACATACAATAAATTAAAAATAATACTGACATTAATCGTGAATAATAACATCTCTGTTATGGAAATACATGATCTCAAATCGTTAGGGTCACTCCCTAATTTACATGAGTGGAGAGCCGATAAGTATGAGTAAATGTGTTTTTCCAAAAATTGTTATAGATATGCTCCCATTGGCACAGGTTGACATCTATAATTCTGCCATTGGATAGCAATATTTGCAATACCCTTTCCCCCTTCAAAATGCTGATATTGGTCTTTATCAAATTATACGATTTAACTGAACATAGCTTATTAAACAAACTTCAACAATTTCAGTGCAGCAATATGGAAACCCAAGTGTGGGTGGAGTTTAAATTAAGTTAAATTAAGAAGAAGAAAAATAATAGATCTCAAAAGAAACCAGCATGGATGCATAAAGAACTATCTGACAAATTGAAAGACAAAAAGGACAAATATAAAAAGTGGAAAGAGGGGCAAATAACTAAGGCAGAATATCAGCAAATAGCCCGAGCCTGTAAAGATGAAGTGAGGAAAGCTAAGGCTCACAATGAACAAAGGCTAGCGACAAAAGTAAAAAATAACAAAAAAAGCTTCTTCCAACATGTTAAAAACAAGAAAAAAGTCAAGGAAACAATTGGCCCATTGCTGGGAGAAAGTGGCAAGAAGATGAAAAGCAACAGGGAGAAAGCAGATCTACTTAACTCATATTTTGCATCTGTCTTTACACAAAAAGAAAAAACCAACCTATCAAAAACAGCACTACAAAAAACAGATTAGAAACACAAGTTAAAATAGGGAAGAAAATGGTAAGTGAACACCTGTCTACCCTAGACGAGTTCAACTCACCAGGACCGGATGGATTACACCCCAAGGTTCTGAAGGAACTGGCAGACGTGATCTCAGAACCACTGAACTATATCTTTCAAAGATCCTGGAGCACAGGGGAGCTGCCAGAGGACTGGAAAAGAGCTGATGTAGTTTCCATCTTCAAAAAAGGAAAAAAAACAGACCCAGGAAACTACAGACCTATCAGCCTGACCTCAATACCGGGGAAGATTCTAGAAAAGATAATCAAGCAACGAATCACCAAATACCTAGAAGCAAACAAAGTAATAACCAAAAGCCAACATGGGTTTGTCAAAAACAGATCATGCCAGACTAATCTTATCGCATTCTTTGACAAAATGACAAAATTAGTAGACCAGAGGAATGCTGTCGATATAATTTACTTGGACTTCAGTAAAGCATTTGATAAAGTAGACCATAACCTACTACTAGATAAAGTAGAAAAATGTGGGTTAGACAGCACCACCACCAGATGGATTCGTAACTGGCTGACCAACCGCACTCAACGTGTAGTCCTCAACGGAACTACATCCACATGGAGGGAAGTATGCAGTGGAGTACCCCAAGGCTCTGTTTTAGGCCCAGTACTCTTCAACATCTTCATCAATGACTTGGACGAGGGGATAGATGGGAACTCATCAAATTTGCAGATGACACCAAGCTGGCAGGAATAGCCAACACTCCAGAAGATAGGCTCAAATTACAGAAAGATCTTGACAAACTTGAACATTGGGCGCTATCTAACAAAATGAAATTCAACAGTGAAAAAAGTAAGATTCTACATTTAGGCAAAAAAACCCAAAATGCACCAGTACCGTATATGTGGTACCTTGCTCAATAGTAGTACCTGTGAGAGGGATCTTGGAGTCCTAGTGGATAACCATTTAGATATGAGCCAGCAGTGTGCAGCAGCTGCTAAAAAAGCCAACACAGTTCTGGGCTGCATAAACAGAGGGATAAAATCAAGATCACGTGAAGTGTTAGTGCCACTTTATAATGCCTTGGTAAGGCCACACTTGGAATATTGCATCCAGTTTTGGTCTCCACGATGTAAAAAAGATGTTGAGACTCTAGAAAGAGTGCAGAGAAGAGCAACAAAGATGATTAGAGGACTGGAGGCTAAAACATATGAAGAACAGTTGCAGGAACTGGGTATGTCTAGTTTAATAAAAAGAAGGACTAGGGGAGACATGATAGCTGTGTTCCAATATCTCAGGGGTTGCCACAAAGAAGAGGGAGTTGGGCTGTTCTCCAAAGCACCTGAGGGTAGAACAAGAAGCAATGGGTGGAAACTGATCAAAGAAAGAAGCAACTTAGAACTAAGGAGAAATTTCCTGACAGTTAGAACAATTAATAAGTGGAACGACTTGCCTGCAGAAGTTGTGAATGCTCCAACACTGGAAATTTTTAAGAAAATGTTGGATAACCATCTGACTGAGATGGTGTAGGGTTCCTGCCTAGGCAGGGGGTTGGACTAGAAGGCCTCCAAGGTCCCTTCCAACTCTGTTGTTATGTTATGTTGTTCTTTGTAGCTTAAGCCGTTTTGTAATAAATTTCAATTGCGTATTGTGTGCGAAGCTAGGCACTGTCCTTTTAAACTACAGAACCAAACAGGGATTTGTGGAATCTCTTGTTGATGTAAGGACTTTAGAGCAGGGGTCTCCAACCTTGGCGACTTTAAGCCTGGCGGACTTCAATTCCCAGAATTCCCCAGCCAGCTGGCTGGGGAATTCTGGGAGTTGAAGTCCGCCAGGCTTAAAGTCGCCAAGGTTGGAGACCCCTGCTTTAGAGAGATCCTGTAGTTTAGCTCCTGGTCCATTAAGTTATGTCTCTGGGCTAAGAAGTGGAATTCTTTAAATCTAGCCACAAGAGCCCTCCGCACGAGAGCTGATCTTGACTTTCCCTGGGTTCAACGGGAACAGAAAATCTTTCCTGATAAGGCTGAGCTTAAGGAAGGAGTTTTTCTAGCTATCGAATAAAACGATTTACACAAAGGGGGCTCATTCTAATTTCAGTATTGCAAGATTTGTGGTGGTTGTGTTTTACATTAATGAGCCAGCGTTTTAAGGTTCATGATTTATGGAATATGTAGGTGTTTCAATAAACCCCTGATTACTTGGTCCAAAAACACCACCTTAATATCTCACACGCTGTTAACCACAAGGGAAAGCATACACACACACACACACACACACACACACAATAGGTGCCATATGTCTTACTCATGGCTTTTCGTTGATCATATTTATGGAAAAGTCTATTAAAATATGCAGATATTGTGACTGGACAGGAAGGTTACTGTTGTACTTCTTCTCTAACAGCATCTCCTACTATTGAACCTTGCCTACCAATGGATCTCCCTATGATATTAGCAGCTAATGTAGTTATTCTAAGGCTAGCATTTCTTTTTCACGCTAAGGAGTCTCATTTATTTCACATCCAAACAAAAAAAAACCAAACCCAGTTTCCCCGTTTTGTGGGAGAGGGCAGTGAACATTTCAAAAGAATGAATGGGTGACCTGGTTGGCTGATGATGACTAATAATGCCTGAAAAATGTCACTGCAGCCACACACACACAAAAAATATTTCTTTATCACCCCCTTTACAACCCAGATGTGGATTAAAATGTTATTAACATAACCAATTAAACATAGGAATAAACAAGCCCATGAAATCAGTAATAATGACGTGTCATCTTGAAGAAATTGAGCCTTAATATTGTTTATTGAGTTCATCTGAGGGATTATGAGAAAGACAAGGGACATAAAGCAATGTATGTGCCGTTTTGCTTGGGGGAGGAGTTGCGGGGGGAGAATGCAGGCACGATGTGCTGCCAAAAATCCAGGTTACCTACGAAACCAGATTGTAGCAGGGGCTGAAATCGATAGAAACGGGAATGGAAAGACCATTCAGCTACCCAGCACGACTCTGGGCATATAATGTTTCTTTTAAAGGGGCGAACTGTTTTTCTAGGATAAGAGGAAGCGGCGACAGCATTTACCACCTCTAAGGGGGAAAAAAATTTAACTGAGAACTAAAGAGCCCAGCTGAGCAAGAAGTAAAAAAATGGAAGTCATGGGAACAGCTACTGAACCTCACGACTGCCAATTAAAAAATAAAATAAAATCTGGAGTATTTTAGATGTGGTAGAGATTTAGGCAACTTCACGAAAGATCTATGATTATTGTAGCAGCCCCTGAATCATAAGCAGCAGATCTTTATTTCTGGTTGCTGGGAAGTATGACTTACTACTGAGTAAACATAACACGTACAGTAACAGTAAAAGGTAACTATGAGGTCCATGATGGCGAACCTATGGCAGGGGTGCCAGAGGTGGCAGGCAGCACCACTCTGTGAGCATGCGAGCCGTCGCCCCAGTTCAACTCTACCGCCCTCCGCTGGCCAGTGGGTCTTCGTGTTCTGCTGCGCATGTGCAGGGGGAAGGGGCATGCGGAGGGGCCGCGCACACATGCATAGGGGGTGGGGTGCATGCGGGGGAACTGTGCCCGCATGTGGGATGCACATGCGCAGGGGCCACACATATGCAGGAAGATGCCCAGGGGCCGCACATGCATTGTATTTTGGGGGTTTGGGCACGCTCACACACATTTGGGTGCGTTTTAGGCACTTGGTCCAGAAAAGGTTAGCCATCACTGTATTAGGTGGTTGAAATCCAAACAATCCGTCATATCCTTGTTTGTTAGTGAAAGATTTATCTCAGGCAGTTACTTGTCCGTCCGTCCCCCCGAAAATTGTGTATAAGAAGGAAGAGTTCCATTAAACATGGGCTGCATTGTGAAAATGTATAATTTAAAAGCTGCATGAAAGAAATTGACGTAAGAGAGAATAACACACAGGGAAAACTGTGGTAGGAAAAAAGGTTGCTTAGCTAATACATTTTGCATCTTGCGCCCATTTAGAGGTTGCATTCCAGTACGTATTATTTATCTACTGTATCAGGTTGATATCCCACCTCTCCACCAGGTTCTTAAAACAGTGTGAATAGTATTCCTTTCTCCATGCCCAGACAGGGAAGTGGGTTTAGAGGAGAGAATAACTAGGATAAAGTCACAAAGTAAATTCTGTGACTTGAATATTGTTCCGAGGGTGCTTTTTTCAAAAGGCAACTGGACTTTGTTTTTCCTTGAAGTCGTTTTGCTTCTCATCCAAGAAGCAGAGTCAGAACTCTGGCAAAAAGAATCAGAACACAAAATACAAGCTAGGTGGACATGACCTTGTAGATGACCCTCACTCTGTCAAGAACGTTGGAGTACTCATATCAAATGATCTAAATGCCAAAGCCCATTGTAACAACATCGCCAAAAAGGCATTAAGAGTTGTAAACCTAATCTTGCGTATTCTCCAGTAAGATTACACTACTAACCAGAGCATACAAAACATTTGCTAGACCAATTCTCGAATACAGCTCATCTATCTGGAACCCGCACTGCATATCGGACATTAATACAATTGAGCGCCTCCAGAAATATTTCACAAGAAGAGTCCTCCACTCCTCTGCTCTCAAGAAAATACCTTATGCCACCAGACTTGAAATTCTGGGTTTAGAAAATTTAGAACTACGCTGTCTTCGGTCTGACTTGAGCATAGCTCATAAAATCATCGGCTACAATATCCTTCCCGTCAATAACTACTTCAGCTTCAACCACAACAATAGACGAGCACACAATAGATTCAAACTTAAAGTGAACCACTCCAATCTCGATTGCAGAAAATATGACTTCAGTAACAGAGTTGTTAATGCCTGGAATGCACTACCAGACTCCGTGGTCTCATCCCAAAATCCCCAAAACTTTAACCTAAGACTGGTTACTGTTGACCTCACCCCATTCCTAAGAGGTCTGTAAGGGGCGTGCATAAGAGCACAAGCGTGCCTACCGTCCCTGTCCTAATGTTCCCTTTAGTTGTATTCATTTTATGTATTCAATTCATGCTTATAGTTATATATATTATTTAATATGTATTTGCCAAAATAAATAAATAAATAAACAAACTGAAGAAGTTTCTTGGGTGAGAAGCAAAATGTCTTCGAGGAAAAATAAAGTCCAGGTGCCTTTTGAAAAAAGCACCTTTGGGACAATCATGATCTGGATGACTGAGAATCTCCAGAGACCTAAATCTCGATTTCCAAGCCTAAGGTCTGCTCCATAAGTACTAAACTAGGTGTAGTTCTAGTTTTCTCTAGTTCTAGAGAAAAATTCTCTAGTACTGGAGAATTTTTGAAGTTAGGAATTCTACGCCTCTGGATGGCTCAGCACCTATAACAGACTATTTAATACATCTACGTGTTTAGTCATCAATGATGATTTACATTTGAACTTGCTGATGAAGTAAAAGTTGGATTTTATCGGGTCATCCTTTTAATGTTTGTACATACTACCAGGCATCAACCATACATTATGAGACTTTTAAAGTATTAATCCTAGGGAAGTCATGAAGATCTGGTTACATTGTCAAATTCAGACATAACTCATGTAGATGAGATGTAGTGTTAGTGTAAGTCATAGCGGACAACTGGACTTCGAAAACAACTCATAATGGTTTCCATTGCTGCTTCTCCATACCCAATTTCTAAATCTTTGACCTTTCCATGAATTTGAAAACAGCCCAGAATTTATTTGACTTCTCATGCATACTTGATATGTTAAAATAAAAATATATTGCAGTTTTAGAGATTAACAATGAAATTGAAAAAGGCCAGGGACTAAAATATACTGAGGTTAAAATGTGGAGTAACTTTACAAATCACTTTTAATTTCTTTGGCTTTTGTTGCAATAATATTGATTTAATTCATTAGATCCTTCTCGGAATCTATATTTCAGTTTTAGGGTTGTCAGTTTGTGTTAATGACAATTTTATCCATCTGTTCTAAGATGAAAACGAGGCTTTCTCATCACAGAGGAAGATGATAGGTCTTGAATGGTTGAAGAGTAACTGATTTTTCTTTAAGGTATTCATTTGGATTAGACCATATTTACAGCAAATCAGCCTAGAAATTGAACTGAACGTTTTTTAATCATATAAAACCCAGATAATATTAACTCCCCTCTTAATAAAAATCAGAAGTCAAGTTGTTTAAGGCTATTGCCTATTTCATGTTTTATAGAGGAAAATTATCAAAACATTCTCAATGATTTGCTATGTAAAAGCAAAGCCGTAATTTTGTGTGTCATTATATGAGAACTCTAGTAGATGTGAAAGGAATGATAATTGTTTTCTTTAATTTGGCCATTGAAACAGTGTAATTGTACATGGTTCCCTTGTTTTTCAGCTTTCAAGAATCCTATGGTATATTTTGCCATTGTTTATTGAATAAGCCAGTACTCCTTTGATTTGTAAATTTGTAAATATCAGAGATAAACCGTGTTTTTTTAAAAAAAATTAAAAAAACATGGATGGAATTGCAGAGCACGCTAGAGACAGTTAAGTGAGTTTTGCCCCATTTTATGACCTTTTTTGTCACAGTTGTTAAGCAAATCACTGAAGTTGTTAAGTTAGTAACCTAATTTTTAAGTGAATCTGGCTTCCCCATTGACTTTGCTTGTCAGTGTCGGACCTGGAAGTCATCTTTTACATTTGGGCCTTCAGGCCTGCCACATATTCTTCTGTGGGAGGGGGGATTGCATACAGTATGGGTGACATGTAGTCAAAATAACATTCCTTTCTCGGAGAGTCAAGGACGCCTTGCCCCAGCACCTGGAATCAGATGACTGGGAGGTGTCTCCAATTTGGACGGTGGATGATTGGATCATGTGATGGACATAAGGGTGCTGGGCAGGGACTTGAACTTTCATTTGGGTGTGAAAAACCTGGAAACGTTCATATTCGGGTTTTCCCAGATGTGCCAATATGACATCTTCAATAAAAAGGAACTTTGAGGAACCTTAAGGCTTGGAGTGTTCTTTCGTTGGGGGTGTTACTAAAAACCCTGACAGTGAGAAGATCCCAAAAGTCCCAACTGTCATAAATATGATTTACGGTATTTGCCAATGTGGCCATGGGAATGCTGCAATGATTGTCATAAAATGGTCATAAGTCACCTTTTTCAGGGCTGTTGTAACTTCAGACAGTCAATAAACAAACTGTTATAAGTTGAGAACTACCTGTATATTCGATCTGTGTGGCATTGAATAGATTTGGGCAGTTCATAAACATACTAAAGTTAAAAAGAGTAATGGAAACTTTCCTTTTCCCAAGATAGTAAACAACATATTATTTCTTTAATGTCCACCAGCTTTTCTCTTCGGAATCCTAGTTTCCTTCTAGGAGCAAAGATCATGATGATTTGTTCAAGGTCTAAATCTGAATTAGTTAAGGTGACCAATCATCCTCCTTTATGGAGGACAGACCTTCTTTTGTAAGTTCTGTCCTCTCTCGAAAAGTGTCCTCCTAGAGTACAAGTCCTCCTTTACAGACTAATCTGTAAATCGTCGTATTGGATCGATGCCGTGGTGTGTCGTATTTGTATTTGACATGACGATTCGTCAAGGCTCGGTAAAGTGTGGTGAGATGCGATTATGAGACACATGCGCTCTGCACAGGAGAATTGTTTTGAGAGAGTGCGCCGCGTGCAAGTGGCTTTGTTTACTTCTTACCAAAACACGACACGGCACACACACAAGCATTAGACTCACTTCTTTCTCAGTGAATATTCAATCGTACACAGGTGAGCACAATAATTCACGTTTTATTATTTCATTATCTATTTAATGATTTCCAAATATGTATAATTTTATTTACAAGTTTATTCGCTTATGTTATTGTTTCAGTTTTAATAATTAATTTTATTTATTCATAATGAACGTGCTTGCATCGTCTGTGTAGCTCTATATTTTATTTTTAATTTTAGATTTCATTTAGGGATGGAAAAACCAAAAAAATATTTACGATATTTTTTTCCTTCAATTTATTTGTGTCCTCCTTCTCATTGTAAGAGGGACGCGGTGGCTCAGTGGCTAAGACGCTGAGCTTGTCGATCGGAAGGTCAACAGTTCAGCGGTTCGAATCCCTAGTGCCGCGTAACGGGCTGAGCTCCTGTTACTTGTCCCAGCTTCTGCCAACCTAGCAGTTCGAAAGCATGTAAAAAATGCAAGTAGAAAAATAGGTAGGGACCACCTTTGGTGAGAAAGTAACAGCGTTCCATGCGCCTTTGGAGTTGAGTCATGCCGGCCACATGACCACGGAGATGTCTTCAAACAGCGCTGCCTCTTCAGCTTTGAAACGGAGATGAGCACCGCCCCCTAGAGTCAGGAACGACTAGCACGTATGTGCGAGGGGAACCTTTACCTTTTACCTCTCATTGTAAAAAATTTGGTCACCTTAGAATTAGACACAGAGTTGCAATTTACAGATGTCTTTTTGAAAAAATGGGCCTGGCTATTTAAAATAATAAAAAAAAAAAAGTAGAGGAAAGCTGCTTCTTCATCACCAGCTTTGTAATTTCAAAATACAAACTAATGGGGAATTTCGCACTGCAGAGACACTACTTCTAACAAATTAAAAATCAACAAAAATATTATGCTTCTCTGTTACCTGTTCAAGTGTACAGAATGTACAAAACTTTAATCAAATACTCAGGTTTGCTCAGTTTTAAAATGTGTTAGTTTAATAGTTTCTATTCGGCTGTTTATATTAATGACATATTCTCATCTAAATATATTGCTGTACTGAAAACAATTCTAAGGTTGAATGAGTGCACTTGCTTTCATGGCTTTTTAAATAAAATGATCTCTTTTCACTGAAATGCTTAAAACGTGCATATATATATATATATGCACGTTTTAAGCATTTCAGTGAAAAGAGATCATTTTATGCAAGTGCACATACATACAAACACACACACACACACACACACACACACACACACACAGTTACAGAAAATATTATAAATAACAATGCCAATATCATTTACCATCTGAATGTTTTATTTTGATTCATAGTAACAAAAGAACCGAGAAACGCGACTTACTACACAAGGATAAAAATGAGAGATGCAATTGATTCTTTCCTTCACATTGATTTAAATTCTTATTATTAGTTATACCGTTTTCAGTTCTGGTCATCACACTGCAAAAGGATATCATAGGAATGAAAAAAAAAGTTAAGCTGATCCTTTCTAAGAAAGATTAGGGCTGTTGTGATTGCGCCCCCCGAGCTGGGCCCCCTGCCAGAAAGTGACTTGGAAAGTGAGGGGGAAGGGCCATCAGGACTTACCTCGGGAGCACCGGCTTCCCTGGCTCAGCTCCAGGAGCCAGAGGCAGGCCAGGTGGAGGAGATAACAAGGCCTCCATCCACTGACTCTTTTCCCCCACAGGCCACGCCTCCAGACCCAGCTGATGGAAATCAGGCCTGGCTGGACCCTAGGTTTCATAGGCAGGAGGGGCGGGAACAACAGAAGCAGGGGTGGGGCAGGCCTAGGAAGTGCTGAGTCATGGAGCCATACCCCATAGGATATAAAACCAGCGAGGGCTGCTATGCCTCTTCGTAGCAGGCAAATCAACTGCTTAACTAAGAGCTGAAGTACTGTTGGTTCCTGGGTGACTCATTGGCATCAAGGGAGATAACAGAGTCACTTGGCAGACGCTCGCTAGTTTGCTGCCAGAGCTGATAGTGCCAGCTAATTAAGCCATCGCTCGGACGGAGGCGAGGGGGGCAGAACAAGGGCTTTAAAAAAAGACGAGCTTCAAAATGGTAAATAAACCAAGACATAGAGCAGGGCTGTCAAACTCAAACAGGGTGTTTCACGTGCTGGCCACACCCATGCCTGGTTTAGCGAAGGGGGACAAGGTCATGATACGTCACCTGATGACACTGTGACGAAGCGAGTTTGACACCCCTGGCATAGAGGAAGAGTATACAACCGTGCATGGGATGGAGAATTTTGAGAAAAAGTAAATTTTCTTTCTCATTTCGAATACCAAAACCTGGAACCTACATTGAAAGTAATTGCAAGGAAATTCTGAAAATACTTTTTAAAACAGTAAATGATTGAACTTTGGAATTCATTGCTACCAAATGGTGATGGTCAACCTTTTAAACAATGGATTAGACAAATTCATGGAAAAACGCAACGGCGGTGCATGCTAATCTTGATGGTTTGCCTTTCCTTTAGAATTAAGGGCAATGCTACTTAAAGATCACATGCACATCACTTATGACTGCATGACTGTAATATGGCTGAAGAATTGAGGCCTTTGAACTATGGTGCTGGAGAAGACTCCTTCGAGTCCCTTGGACTGCAAGGCAATCAAACTGGTCAGTCCTAGATGAGATCAACCCTGACTGCTCTTTAGAAGGCCAGATCCTGAAGAGGAAACTCAAATACTTTGGCCACCTAATGAGAAGGAAGGACTCACTGCAGAAGAGCCTAAAGCTGGGAAAGATTGATGGCAAAAGAAGAAGAAAACAACAACAGAGAATGAGGTGGCTGGATGGAGTCACTGAAACAGTCGGAGTGAGACTCCAGAGGGTGGAGTCCAGAGGATGGTAGAGGACAGGAAGGCCTGGAGGAACGTTGTCCATGGGGTCACAATGGGTCGGACACGACTTCGCAACTAACAACAACAACCATCCAGGTTTATATGCTGCATTAAGCCATAGTTCTTTTGAGCATGGTTTACTGAGTTACTTACAAAGATTCAGTTTATGCAGATAGGATGCTCAGATAAATTAATATTAAGCCAAAATACAGCAAAGAGTTTAGGCACACTGTTCAACCATCCAGCGTTTTGCCTGGTTCTGGTTTAAAATTTTATTTGGCTTGGAGGAACATGGTCCATGGGGTCGTGATGGGTTGGACATGACTTCGCAACTAACAACAACAACAACAATGACTATCACTAAGTGTTGTACCTTATGATTCTTGATGAATGTATCTTGTCTTTTTATGCAAACTGAGAGCATATGCACCAAAGACGAATTCCTTGTGTGTCCAATCACTATTCTATTCTATTCTATTCTGTTCTGTTCTGTTCTGTTCTGTTCTGTTCTGTTCTGTTCTGTTCTGTTCTGTTCTATTCTATTCTATTCTATTCTATTCTATTCTATTCTATATTCTATTCTATTCTTACTCTACTCTACATTCTATTCTATTCTATTCTATTCTATTCTATTCTATTCTATTCTATTCTATTCTATTCTATTCTATTCTATTCTATTCCTATCCCTTAAGCAACATCCTAAATCAGTTCAATGCAAAGAGAAGCTAGCACATGGGAAGCATGAGGTGTTATGTTCTGGCAACATGTTTACAGTTCATAAAGCACATGACCTGGGTGACTTGGAAATAGTGGAACACTGATGGACTGAGTCATCTTCAGATTCTTCATCTTGAAGTACTCTGGCTCCTACAGTGAGAATATCCAGGTATTTCAGAAGTCCATTTAAGAGACCCATGAGGTTGTTTTAGTTGTTTGGGTCATGATGAATACATATTGAGCTAGTATTATTTCAGTTCCTTCAATTTGTGAAAATTGAAATCATTGAACCATGTAGAAAAGTTAGAGAGCCAGTTTGGTGCAGCGGTTAAGGCATCAGGCTAGAAACTGGGAGACTGGGAATTCTAGTCTCTCCTTAGGCACAAAGCCAACTGAGTAATGTTGGGTCAGTCCCCCTCTCAGCCTAAGAAAGAAAGCAAGGGCTAACGGTTTCTGAAATCTTACTTGAAGTTTCAGACACACAGAGACAGACACACATAAAAAAGATAAGCTAATAAATCTAACAATAATTTCTTTAGTCTTCATCTCATAAAAGTAGGTTCGGAATTTATTATATTAAACAGAGGACAAGTTCATTAATAGGTAGCCATTGTAGTTAACGATACTTCTGATTTTACTCTGTGCAAACAGGATGCATGCATAAGATGCCAATAAAGGAAAATATTGAGAGGTCTAGTATTATCCAGTTTCAGAGGTGGTATTCAGCAGGTTCTGACCAGTTCTGGAGAACTGGTGGCAGAAATTTTGAGTAGGTCAGAGAACTGGTAAATACCACCTCTAATTGGCCCCACCCCCATCTATTCTCTACCTCCCAAGTCCCAGCTGATCGGGAGGAAATGAGAATTTTGCAGTAACCTTCTCCTGGAGTGGGGAGGGAATGGAGATTTTACAGTATCCTTCCCCTGCCACACCCACCAAGCCACACCACACCCACCAAGCCACGCCCACAGAACCAATAGTAAAAAAAATTGGATCCCACCACTGCCTTGTTTGGGTAATGAAACATCTGTAAGAAAACAAGCAAGCTCAGAGAGCACCAAGGACAAGATTCATGCACAAGATTCTTTTACAATAGAAAATATTGTATTTAGGAATAATTCTAACAGATGCGTTACTTTGCGGATTGCAATACATGATAAATAGCAAGTCTATACTAGCGTAAATTATTTCAGAAAGTTAAGCTAATTTGTAATGTACCAAATATAACACACAGAATTTGAGGTTCTGAAAGTAAGTTGTTTGCCACCCAAATTAAGCCCTTATCTTTTCTGGAATAAACATATGGTTGCTAATAATTGTATTAATATTATTAATTTTAATCCCACACACACTTTTCTGGAAGCAACTGCAATTGAATAGAGAGAGATTTGATTGCTGACTAAATATGAATTGGGTTGTGTTGAAAAGCTTTTCTTACATTCTTATAGATTGTTAATCTCATTACTGGGCCTTTTGCTCAATCTCCTTGTGTCCATTACTGCTCTTTGTCTGGCCACTCAAGAAATTCTATCCTGTACTCCAATAAGTAAAAAGATATCTCTCAGAAACTGAATGAAATTAGTCGCTTGTGAGCTAAATGATTGTAAAGTTACATTACTGATAGCTGATAAAAATCTGTGAATTTTAATTTTAAAGTGGCTATGCTTCAACTCTCGGAAGCCGTGACAGTCCTCATATTTGTAAATCTATAGCTTGCTTTATCCTAAACCCTAGACACATACTGTAGTCATGAAATACCTGCTAGACTTAATGATCAAATTGCTTTAAATATTGATTGCACAGCAGTTTGTGCTGTCAATAATTATATTGTCGACTTCTGCCAGCTATTGTCTTGACAATCCTGTGATTGCCTTATTTTTTTCCATTTAAGGGATGGGGAGTGGGTTGTCTTGAAAATTCATGTTTATTAGAATATAATTTTGTCACAATGGCTGTTATACTCATTGTCCAGTCCAACATTTAGAAATGAAACTACCAGTATAGTTCAAGAGTCTTGCAGAATCAAATGAAGTTTCCTCTAATCTCACACGCCAGCTTGATATGTCTAGGAAGCCCCCAAAATGGCACAACAATAGAGCTTGTACCTATCCATTGTGGCAAAATGATAATTAAATGGATAAATAAAACTACTGTTAATAGTCTTTCCTGCCTTTTTTCTTCAATTTTAAATTCCTTCTTTCTTCTTTTAATTTTGGAGTGGGTTTTTTTCCCTTTTTAAGCAAAGTTGAAAGGTTACAACTTTGCAACTTTGAGAGTTGCATGTGTGGGTTGCAACTCCCATTATCATTTTTCAAGAAATCTTCTGGTCCCAAAGACATCCTAAGGAAGCCATTCCTATGAACCTTGTCTAGGCCAGGAAAAGGAAAAGATAGTCAAGGAAGGTGCAAAACCACCATGATTCCATAATAGAGGAAACCAACCACATGCCCAATACTAGCAGAATCCACCATCTCATCTTTAACCAGCCATGAGCTGAAATTCTGTTTCCTACAAGATGATACAAAAGATTGGAATGAAATGCCAGGAGACGTACAAATTGCAGCCCCATCACCCAGGCTAAACCTTGATTTTTTATTTTATTTTGTCACAACAGTATACACAAGCATCAACATAAATCTGCAAAATATCATATAAGCATATATATGAGCAAAAGTATGTAATAATTGTATTAATTTGATATAATGAAAGGAAACAATAGGACAGGAACGGTAGGCACTTTTGTGCTCTTATGCACGCCCCTTATAGTTCTCTTAGGAATGGGGTGAGGTCAATGGTAGACAGTTTTTGGTTAAAGCTTTTGGGAGTTTGAGAAGAGACCACAGAGTCAGGCAGTATGTTCCAAGCGTTAACAACTCTGTTACAAAAATCATATTTTCTGCAATCAAGATTGAAGCGGTTGACATTAAGTTTGAATCTATTGTTTGCTCTTGTATTATTGCGATTGAAGCTGAAGTAGTCTTTAACAGGAAGGACATTGCAATAGATGATTCTGTGTGTTAAACACAGGTCTTAGAGTTGCCCACAACTGTGCATAGGTACCGCTGCGGCGAAGAGGTTGGTGAGTGAGCGTTGGTTGCAGATGGGTGCAGATGGGCCAATGCGCACACCTCCCAAATCCCAACTGCACGTTTTGCAGAGGTACATGCCCTGTGTGCTGATTGGTTGATCCAACTTCCTGTTCTGTGCTTTGCTGTTTCAGGCAAATCTAGACAGCGTACTAAAAAGCAGAGACGTCACCCTGCCAACAAAAGTGCATATAGTCAAGGCTATGATTTTCCCAGTTGCAATGTATGACTGTGAAAGTTGGACCATAAGGAAGGCTGAGCGCCAAAGAATTGAGGCCTTTGAACTCTGGTGCTGGAGAAAATTCCCGCGAGTCCCTTGGACTGCAAGGTGATCAAACTAGTCAGTCCTAGAGGAGATCAACCCTGACTGCTCTTTAGAAGGCCAGATCCTGAAGAGGAAACCCAAATACTTTGGCCACCTAATGAGAAAGAAGGACTCACTGGAGAAGAGCCTAATGCTGTGAACGATTGAGGGCAAAAGAAGGAGGGACGACAGAGAACGAGGTGGCTGGATGGAGTTACTGAAGCAGTTAGGCATGAGCTTAAATGGACTCCAGAGAACGGTAGAGGACAGGAAGGCCTGGAGGAACGTTGTCCATGGTGTCGCGATGGTTCAGACATGACTTCACGACTAATAACAACATGCAACCTGTCTCCAAACAACAGATGTGCATGTGTGCAATGATGGAGAAGTCTAATCCGGGTTTAAGCAGAGCTTCTGAAAGGGTCCATCCTTGCGATCCATTTCTTAATGCTTTGCTTGTACATCTCTTCCTGCTCCTGCCTTTCCTGGGCTGTCAGAGACAGCTGGGCCTGTTTTGATTTTTGTCAAAAGCAATGGCGTTCCAAAGTCATAACTCTCTGTTATGCATGGGGAGTTGCTCACATTATTGCCTAGAAATGGGGATGTTAGCATGCATAACCCATCGCAGTTGGTGCTTCTGCTTCAATCTGCTGCCAGTGCCGAAGCACAAGTTTAAGATTCCTCCGTTCGAACAACGGAGGGGGTGGCAAACTTAGCAAGAAAGGAGAGGAGGGAGCTGAGGCACTGTGGCTTCCTTCTGCAAGAGGGAAGGGGGATGGGATGCCGGGGGGGGGGGCACCCTGCTTTTGACAGCTTCTCCATTGTCCGTATCTGTCATTAGATCTGTCAGGGTGTGGTTAACAGAAGCAAATTGTACTCTGGAGCCCTAAAATGCAGGCGTAGTGCAGTGGAGTGTGCCTGCCTCATCTCCTGGGGTGTGATTATTTAAAGATAATGACACCCCCTGCAGAGACACCTTATTGCTCTTTCGCAAAAAACAACAACAAAAAACCACCGGTCGTTATTGAGGGGAATTAATTGCATTGCGCTTGGTGGCGAGGAAGAAGTTTAATAATTTCGGAAACGATCTTCCCCAGTTTGGAGACACAAACTTTCAGAGATCCATAAAAGCAATGAATGGCTTGGGAAACCAAGACGTTGTGCTCTGCTTTTGTGTTTGGATACCAAGGTACGTGTGCGTAGCAACAATCCGGCTCTGTTTTATTGAGATTGGGTGCTTTTTAAAGGAAAGGGAAGTTATGTTTCAAAGTCAAGCATCTTTGGACCAAAGGGAAGAGTCTGATTTTTGGGGAGCTGAATGCACTTGGCATGGGGAGAGCATCTTTTCTTTGAAAAAGCAGAAAACCTTGTCAGGCTCAATCTTAAGTAAACTAAACGTACAGTATTTTCAAGCTGCAGGCTGGCTGGCAAATGTGTTGTTATACTGTACCCCCACAGCATATTTACAGTTAACATAGCAGCTGGGAGAATAGCTTTAATGATGGGGATTTTAATTAGTGCCATGTATAAAAAGAGCAGTTGTAAGGCTGGCAAAACTTGCTGGTGCACTGACTTCCACAAGCGGGTTTAGCATCACAGGTTGCGTTCAGGCATCTATTGCAAAGCACCAGTAAATCAACCCATAATGTTCCAGCGAGTTTATCTTCCTCACAGCTGTTTGAGACGATGTCATTGTGCTTCACAGTTTCTCTGCAAGCGAGTGAGTGCAATTGTTTGGGGAAGGCAAGATCAGGCAGTGGGAACAATAAGACGAAAGGATTTTCCTGGGATTTGAAGGGGGATACTTGGAGCATCGTTTTAAATCTATTTTAGAGGTTTCAATTTATCTTAGGTTGAAAAGCACGGAGTTATGAAGCCAGTATCTTGTAAGCAACAAACCAATGTATCAGCATTGGTTTAGCGACTGTTCGAAGTTACGACAGCCCTGGAAAAAGTGACTTATGACTGTTGTACTCGCCCCTCGGTCATGTGATAAAAATTTGGGCGCTGGACAACTGGCGTGTGTTTATGACAGTTGCAGCGGAGAAGATGGAAGAATAAAGATAATTTTGCAACTTATGAACACAATGGAGCACAACTTATTGCAATGCTCTCTACATGGGGCTGCCCTTGAAGTGCACCCAGAGGCTGCAGCTAGTCCAGAATGCAGCTGCGCGGTTAGTAACGGGAGCCACTCATTGCTCCCATGTAACACCACTCCTGCGCAGTCTGCACTGGCTTCCTGTGGTCTTTCGGGTGCGCTTTAAGATTTTGGTTACCACCTTTAAAGCGCTCCATCGCTTAGGGCCTGGGTACTTACGGGACCGCCTGCTGTTACCTCATGCCTCCCACCGACCCGTATGCTCACACAGAGAGGGTCTTCTCAGGGTGCCGTCCGCCAAACAATGTCGGCTGGCAGCCCCCAGGGGCAGGACCTTCTCGGTTGGAGCTCCTACGCTCTGGAACGAACTTCCCCCTGGTTTACGTCAAGTGTCTGATCTTCGGACTTTTCGCCGTGAGCTGAAAACGCATTTATTTATTCAAGCGGGACTGGCTTAAAAGTTTTATTAAATTTTAATTGGGGTTATTTATATTTTAAGGTTTGTTAATTGTTTTAAATTTTCGGCCACCCTATAATATGTCTTGTTTTAATCTTGTTTTTAATGTGTATTTTGTGTATTTTAAATGGCTGTATACTGCCCTGAGTCCTTCGGGAGAAGGGCGGTATAAAAATTGAATAAAATAAATAAATAAATAAATAAATAAACTTTTCTCTTGCTCAGGGAGACGGTTGTTAACTAAACTTTGCTGCATTTTATGGCCTTTCTTGCCACCGTTATTAAGTGACTCGCTGCAGTTGTTCACTTAGTTTGTTTGTTAAGAGAATCTGGCTTCCCCTTCGACTTTGCTTGTCAGAAGCTCACAAATGGTGATCAAGATCAACCCAAGGCCTCTGCAACTGTCATAAGTACATGCCAGTTTCCAAGCATCTGAATTTTGATCACATGGGAATGCTGCAACAATTGTACATGTGAAAAACAGTCATAAGTTTCAGTGCCATTATGACTCGGTCACTAAACGAACTGTTGTAAGTTGAGGACTACCTGTATAAAATAAAGAAAAACTAGGAATGGTGCTCCAAATAGTTTACTCTTCATTTCAAGGGAGAGAATTTTTTTTTACACCTGCGGTTCCACCATCTCATTTATCTGTAGAATAATCAATGGCTAATAACACACTTATCTCTGCTGCTAATGTTTAGTAGTCAACCTTGAGCGTTGTTTCTTACTTTAGGAGATTCTTTCCATCGTCTTTATCTTCTGCTTCCCGTTTTATGCTAATCGTTCAATCTATCAGCCTCACAGAAACCGTGCAGGTGTATGTTCCCCCTAAGAGGACGAACGAGTACAGTAAGACGGATGGGTTGGTGCTGCTTATCAGATATGGAAGCAAATGAGGAGGAGTGAAGTGGACACCAGTGTGCCATCACCAAGGCTTGTTCACCCGAATGTGCTTAAGAGTCAGCAAATGATGCTTTTATGGCAATCTCACAAGGAGGAATACTACAGTTCTGGGCTGCATAAAGGGAGGGATAGAATCAAGTTCATGCGAAGTGTTAATGCCATTTTATAATGCCTTGGTAAGGCCACACTTGGAATCCTGCATTCAGTTTTGATCGCCACGATGTAAAGAAGATGTGGAGACTCTAGAAAGAGTGCAGAGAAGAGCAACAAAGATGATTAGGGGACTGGAGGCTAAAACATATGAAGAACGGTTGCAGGGAACTGGGTATGTCTAGTTTGATGAAAAGAAGGACTAGGGGAAACATGATAGCAGTCTTCCAATATTTCAGAGGCTGCCACAAAGAAGAGGGAGTCAAGCTGTTCTCCAAAGCACCTGAGGGTAGAACAAGAAGCAATGGGTGGAAACTGATCAAGGAAAGAAGCAACTTAGATCTAAGGAGAAATTTCCTGACAGTCAGAACAATTAATGAGTGCCTGCAGAAGTTGTGAATGCTCCAACACTGGACATTTTAAAGAAGACGTTGGATAACCATTTGTCTGAGGTGGTGTAGGGTTTCCTTCCTGGGCAGGGGGTTGGACTAGAAGACTTCCAAGGTCCCTTCCAACTCTGTGAGGATGATGATGATGATGATATTCTGGAGTAAGGAGGGGAGCTGGAGCAGGCTCCAGGATAAGATGGAGAAGTCAAATGAGGATAGTGGGGAAAAAGAAGTTTGCACCTTTCCCATCAGGGAAAGTCAGGAGTGCAGGCAGTTCAATGAATATAGGCTGCAGTCATGTCAAAAGCACTGAGGTACTTCCAGGTTCAGACTTCAGAGGATTAGCCGGTGACATCACCATTGTCTGCCCCGGGATGCCCAGCTGCAGGCTCCTTTCATGTCCCCCGCAGGAGCTGGAGTGAAGGACAAGAGCTCAACCCACAGCAACTCTTGGATTTTTGAACAAGAGCTTGCTAACCTCCTGCTCAGCGTCCCAATTATTTGAGCTACCATGCTCCAAAAATAGGTTTACGGGGTGAAATTCTCTCTACAAAAATCTGAATTAACAATCAAAGCAGATTGGCATTCAAGGTGGGGGGAGAAAGATCTCTCTGAGCTTGGTTGTTTCTTGCAGGCATTTCATTACCCAAACTAGGTAACATCTGTTGTGGTCCGCCAGCAGCCTGCAGAGCTGGTAACTGAGTCAGACAGTGATAAGGCTGAGGAAGAACATGGGCCAGTCCTGGAGGCTGGATGAGGGCTCTGCTTCGGAGGCAGAGGTGGGGCCAGGGCCATCTTGGAATGATGTGCGGACTCCGGAGCCTCCAGAGCTGACAGTAGTGAGGCAGAGGAACAGGAGGAGCCTGTTCCTCTGCCTAATACACGCATGAGAAGAGATGCCAGAAGGCAAGAGCAGCTCAAGCAAAGAGGATGACATGGGAGTAGGGCCAAGAGATGATTGGCCCCTCCCATAAGGTTTAAAAGACCAGCAATGGCGTTTGGGCTCTTTGTCGGAAAACAATGTTGATAGCCTTGCTCCTTCTCTTGCTGCAGTTATTTCTTGTCGGTGTCTTCTGCTTTTGAACTTTTGCCAAGAAAAGCCTTTGGCAGTTTGCCTAATTAGACCAAGGTTGCTGATAAGACTGAAGAATTGTGTTAAGAAGAATTTGCTTTGATTTAGTTTGGACTACGCAGAGAATGAGTTAATTCTCAGATGTTCTAATAAAGTTTGTTTGTTTTTGAACTGATTGCGTCTACTACTACCTACTTGGGCCTGGGTCACAACAACATCATCAGGACTAGCACAAAAACCAAGAATAGGAAACAACCTAGCGGTCCAACATGAGATATGGCTTTGAAATCAGGTGGGTCTTTGCAAGACTATGGCTGGAAAGAAAAGATGGCTTAGTGGGGTAATCTAAATGATAGAAACAAGGCAGCTTTTTAAATATCACCACACTGGACCATAATTTTGGAGAAGAATAACAATATCAGCAATATTGAAGAATTATATTGATCATGACATGGATAACGCGTCCATTTATCTGAAATATTTGTGATGTATGAACCATCAACAGAATCCAAGAGGAAAGTGATCAATTGCTTCTAGATCAGCCTTGCTATTACAATGCCCTCCAGATGTGCTGGGCTGTAACTCCCAGAGAAAGCAAAGCGTTTGACTGGATATTTGATGCAATTTTGGTGAATCCCAGAAGAAATATGATATGACTTTTTGTAAGTGAACTCAAAACTGATATTCTTACCCTTGTGAGAATATGGGATGTGAATGTGGATATGGATGTGGATTTGGGGGGGGGGGAAGGGAGGGAGGGATGGAGAGAGAGAGAGAGAGAGAAAGAGAGAGAGAGAGAACTTGAATGTCTTACTTAATCAGAAATCTTTTGTGGTAGTGTAGCTGTTTACAAAATGCAATCATTGCAAACACTTGTCTACTTACATTGAAAGTTCACATTAAGCCTGAGTATCATATGGTATATTTAAAAGAGTGAAAAGACTAATTGGTGCATTAACACTTGTTTCATTTTTATTTATGCCCAATATGCTAGCATAAAAATAATTTCTCTGTATATGATTTAAGTTAAAATTGGGTTACATATGGTACATAAGGAACCGGGAAGAGAATTCCTGACCACACTCTTGAATTCAACAACAATGGGGAGGAGTGGGCAAAGGGAAGAATTATTGTCGCCCCATGTTTCCTCAGGTTGCTTCGTTTATTAGGGTTATTATAAACATACTTTCAAGATGCACTTTTGGTTGGGGTCTGAGAGAAGAGTTGAGGGAATAATATGTATAAATCTTGAGAAACTCTGGCTGTGGACTCCTCTTCCTTTAGTCCAGTGTTTCTCAGCCTTAAGAATTTTAAGATGGGCAGTCTTTAATTCCCAGAATCCCCAAGCTGGCATATTCACAGATCTTAGGTTACCAAACTCGCTGGGGAATTCTGGGAGTTGAAGTCCATCCATCTTAAAGTGGTCAAGATTGAAAAAATGCTACTTTAGCTGGTGCCTGCTTAATATGCGATTCTCAGTTCAGTTGCCATTGGTCTCTCCTCCATCCACCATCCTCCTCCATCCACAGCCTAATCAGAATCTCAATGGTGTTTATTTAGCAGGATTTTTAAGGAACTAAACGTGCCCCCAAAATAATATTTTTTACACAGCCATGACGTGAGAAATAAAATTTGGTGTTAAAATAAAAATTTTGAAAGTAAAGAACACAAACCAACAACCTCATTTCGGACATTAATACAATTGAGCGTGTCCAGAAATATTTTACAAGAAGAGTTCTCCATTCCTCTGATCACAACAAAATACCTTATGCCACCAGACTTGAAATCCTGGGCTTAGAAAATTTAGAACTCCGCCACCTTCAACACGACCTGAGCTTAACTCATAGAATCATCTGTTACAACGTCCTTCCTGTTGAAGACTACTTCAGCTTCAATCGCAACAATACACGAGCACACAATAGATTTAAGCTTAATGTGAACCGTGATTGCAGAAAATATGACTTCAGAAACAGAGTTGTTAATGCCTGGAATGCGCTACCAGACTCTGTGGTCTCTTCCCAAAATCCCCAAAGCTTTAACCAAAAACTATCTACTATTGACCTCACCCCATTCCTAAGAGGTCTGTAAGGGGCGTGCATAAGAGCACAAACGTGCCTACCGTTCTTGTCCTAATGTTCCCTTTGATGGTATCCAATTTCATATAGTTATTACATACTTATGATTATATACATGTTTATATCGTATAGTTATTTCATGCTAATGCTTATGTATAATGTTGTGACAAATAAATAAATAAACAAACAAATAAACTTTAAGTCAGTGAAGGAAGACAGTTCATACTGCAAATGTTTCTTCACATTTTGAAACCACAGAAGTTGTTTACATCCAAAATCATCCCAATGCTAGATGAACAACCTGTTTTACAGAAATAGGTGGAGATTTTAAGTGGTAACCAAATGCATTTTTCTGCTGCACTGAAAATATTATTTTTCCATTTCCAAATCTTGTCTGCCAGCAAAGTTTACCTGTATTGCTACCCTGTTTCCCCCCCAAAATAAGACATCCCCTGATAATAAACCCAATCCGCTTTTGAGTGCCTGGGAATAAGTCCAAGCGCTTATTTCAGGGTTCAAAAAAATATAAGACTGGGGAAACACAGTATTTGAAAGCAAGCTTTGAGTATCATTGTTTCCCCTTTTACTTATTTTTCATTTCTACCTGTAGTTCGCAAAGTTTCTGTGTCTTGGAGAGGATCCTCAACCACTGAATTTTAATCATTTTCCCCCTATATCCCTCTTGAAATCCCACCATTTCTGGTCTTTCTGTCCTAATGACTTATCCTTAGAAGCCTGACCCACTTAACAACCAAGAATAGTCAATACTCCTTGGGGGGGAAAGTGCCCCTTGGTCTGGGAAGAATATTCAGTGTATTATAATTTCAGTCTCATAATGATCTCTTTTTTTAAAACTGTCATTTACATTGATTGGCTTTATGCCTCAGTGTGCACTTAATGTGTAGCTTTGTCTATAAATTTTGTCTTGCGTACATTGGAGGTTGAGGAAGGAAGGATGTAGTGGAGGAAAAAATTTGGTAATGTTCTCCCCAAGTTTTTTCACCCTTTTCATCTGTCACACAGTAAAGAAATTCCAAGCTGAGCTTTAGATATAGCTGATCAGTCATAAACTCCTTAGTTGGGTGTTTGGTTATTTTTAAGGATGAATTACAGATATTTGACTACTCCTGGGAAAACCGGGAGCTTGCAGATGTCAAGCCAAAATTATTTATAAATCTGGGTTGCCAAGTTCAAAAAGGACACTGTATTTGCTTTCTAAGCACGATATTGCCCTATTTATATAATTCCAGTTGGCATCTGAATATATTCTTTTAATTCTGTAGAAGGAAAGCATATAATCTGGCCAGGGGTAAAATGCTTCCGGTTTGGACCGGATCGCCTGATCTGGTAGCGATGGCGGTGGGTGGTTCGGAGAACCGGTAGCAAAAATCCCTGCCCACCCCCATGTCCAGCTGAGCTGTGTGATCATCAGAGGTGTTTGTTTTTTTTTAACTTTAAAAGCATTTTTTCTTCGGCCGAAAAAATGTTTTTAAAAGTAAAAAAAAAAAAGGCTCTGATGATCGCGTGGCTCAGCTGGGA
Source organism: Ahaetulla prasina (assembly GCF_028640845.1). Taxonomy (NCBI): domain Eukaryota; kingdom Metazoa; phylum Chordata; class Lepidosauria; order Squamata; family Colubridae; genus Ahaetulla; species Ahaetulla prasina. The sequence continues at coordinate 10,429,852 of NC_080550.1, forward strand.
TCGTCAGAGCCTTTTAAAAGCATTTTTCTACAACCTCTTCCACTGAAGAGGTTGTAGAAAAAAAATGCTTTTAAAAGTTAAAAAAAAAAAGTTGGTCACGCTCACCCAATCACATTACCTTCCCACCACAGAACCGATAGTAACAAATTTTACATTTCACCACTGAATCTGGCCCATCTTCCCCAGTTTGGTAACCTCAGAAACATTGGACAAGTCCAATTTATCACAGGAATGTTTGTCTGTAAAGATACCATAACTGTTCAAAGTAAATTTATTTATTTTATTATTTATTTTGTCACACAGTATATATAAGCATAAGCATGAAATAACTATACAATATATAAGCATATATATAAGTATGAGTATGTAATAACTATATTAATTGGATATAACGAAAGGAAACAACAGGACAGGAATGGTAGGCACATTTGTGCTCTTATACACGCCCCTTACAGACCTCTTAGGAATGGGGTGAGGTCAATAGCAGACAGTTTTTGGTTGAAGCTTTTGGGATTTTGGGAAGAGATTACAGAGTCAGGTAGTGCATTCCAAGCAGTAACAACTCTGTTACTGAAGTCATATTTTCTGCGATCAAGATTGGAGCGGTTAACATTAAGCTTAAATCTATTGTGTACTCGTGTATTGTTGTAATTGAAGCTGAAGCAGTCTTCGACCGGAAGGATATTGTAATAGATGATTCTATGAGTTAAGCTCAGGTCATGTCGAAAGTGGCGTAATTCTAAGTTTTCTAAACCCAGGATTTCAAGTCTGGTGGCATAAGGTATTTTGTTGTACTGAGATGAGTGGAGAAGCACTTTTGAGAAGTCTCTTTTTGGATGTGTTTTCATTATGAAAGCACAACATACAGCAGAGATGCTAACTAAGTACTTTATTATTCTACCGAAATGAGGAATGTTTTTAAGTATTAGACTTACACCTGGAAGTGTGAAGTAAGGGTTCAAATAATAGCTAACAGGCCTTCTGTCAAGTCTACATCCTTTGTCTTTAAATTAGGGAACTATTATTCAAGCCTCTTGAGGTAATCAGAGGACTGGCTTATAGAAGCACAAAAATAACTTTAAATATTCATTCCGGCCTTTAACTCCATGGGAATAGGAACAGAAAAAGAACAAGGGTATCAGAGCTGAAAGGGACCATCTAATTCTGATCCCATTTGTGGTCGTATGTTCAAGACTAACAGTATATGGGAATAACCGTGGAAGAAAGGTGGAAGAACCATAGTTTAAACCAGGAGTCACCAACTTTTCGGACCTCGGGGAACACTAAATTCATAATTTTAAATCTCAAGGACCACTAATATGACCACCACCCAGTGAAGCACCTGGACTCCCAGGATGGGATGGGGTCCTTCAGGCACTTAGTTTGGCCACCTGTTTCTGCGACCTTAAACACTCAAAGAGCTATTTGGGAGATATTTCCCACAGAAAACAAACCAGGATCTCTCATCTCTCTCTCCCCTCTCTCTCTTTGTCTGTCTGTCTGTCTGTCTCTCATTTCTCTCTCTCTCTCTCTCTCTCTCTCTCTCTCTCACACACACACACACACACACACACACACATCTGTCTCCCCACTCTCTCTCTCACCTCTCTCTCTCATCTACACAGGGGATGAGGGGGCCGTGATAGCTCAGGCTGTAAGAAGCCTGTTATTAGAACACAGCAGCCTGCAATTACTGCCCGGCCCGAGGTTGACTCAGCCTTCCATCCTTTATAAAGTAGGTAAAATGAGGACCCAGATTGTTAGGGGGGCAATAAGTTGACTTTGTAAATATACAAATAGAATGAGACTATTGCCTTACACACTGTAAGCCGCCCTGAGTCTTCGGAGAAGGGCGGGATATAAATGTAAATAAATAAATAAATAAAAAACACTGACAGCATATGCACCGAAGACAAATTCCTTGTGTATCCAATCACACTTGGCCAATAAAGAATTCTATTCTATTCTATTCTATTCTATTCTATTCTATTCTATTCTATTCTATTCTATTCTATTCTATTCTTATGATTCTTGACGAATGTATCTGGTCATTTTATGTACACCAAGAGCATATGCACCAAAGACAAATTCCTTGTGTGTCCAATCACACTTGGCCAATAAAAAATTCTCTTCTCTTCTCTTCTCTTCTCTTCTCTTCTCTTCTCTTCTCTTCTCTTCTCTTCTCTTCTCTTCTCTTCTCTTCTCTTCTCTTCTCTCCTCTCCTCTCCTCTCCCCTCCCCTCCTCTCCTCTCCTCTCCTCTCCTCTTCTCTTTCATTCCAGTCTTTCTCTCTCCTAGCCATTTGTCCAGAATCATGTAAAGTCTCCTACTTGAGCAGGGGGTTGGACTAGAAGCCCTCCAAGGCCCCTTCCAAGTCTTATTCTGTTTCTGTCTCCAATGAAGTGGGCAATGACAGCTGTAATGACTAATAGCTATCAAAAACCTTAGTTGGTGTTCACACAATGTATTAAGCTAAATTGTGCTGCTTTTTGCATGTGTATCATAGTATCTTTTATGACTGCAGTCCAGTGGTGGGATTCAGCCAGTTCGCCCCACTTCAGAAGAACCGGTTATTAACTTTCTGAGCAGTTTGGCAAACCGGTTGCTGGAAGAAATCATTAGGGCAGAGAACCGGTTGTTAAATTACTTGAATCCCACCACTGCTGCAGTCCCATAAGGCATGGATCTTTTTAAAGGAAAAACTCTAATAAGTCTTTTTATTAAAATTAATTTAATAAATTAATAATTAAAAAAAAATATTTTTCAAGTTGAGTTGCGGCTTGCATAATACATTTTCCATTCCTTTTCTCTTACCGCTTTAATTTTACTTGGGTCTGGGGAAACGCTGCGTTCTTTTTTTTTCTTTGTGTTTTTTTTTTTTTACTTGCAGTGGCTCTTCGCTTGAATTTCAGAGCAAGTAGGACATGTGTTGACTGGAGAGAGTTTGAACAAATCACAGCTCTGAGTCCCCCCCCCTTTTTTTTTTAAAAAAACAATCCTTGTTTTGAGTCATTATCCCTTTCATTCTGATGGAATTCAGCCAGATTTTCTATGACCTTAACACCCAACCATGAACAAGATTAGCCAATTGCCAGCTAATCTTTACCAGGCAAAATCCACTGGGGAAAACAGACTAACAGAAAGGGAATCAGACATATCCACCCAGCTGCTTAGATTTGTAAGGAAGAGTTCTGCAGGGCAGCCATTTACTCACTGATTCCCTAAAATCCTTACATGAACTCAGTGGCTCATTTTAGAGAAAATACAAACACTGATATTTGATTTCATGGCATCGTTACTATGCTACAGAAACGGTGCTTTATTTTTTATTTTTCCTCTTTCATCCTCTCTTCCTTTCTCAACAGATCCAGGAAGAATAAATATTTTAGGAAGAGTGCTTGAGGATTGGGAGATGGGATCTAAATAGAGAGAAAGTCAGACCATCTGTCACCCAAATCCCAGGGGACTCTCATACCCCTTGGGTAGTTTATCATCTTAATATGCCAGTTGGGAACCTCAGTCACAGTTAGGCTCCAAATCAGCCTGCAAGGTACAGCTGTAATGAAGAGACCGCACAGTAAAGTCATTGTCAATAAATGACCAATCTTAAAGAGTTTTATTTGCAGAATTCAGTCGGCGGGGTTCTTGGTGCTCTCTCGGTTTCGTCGTTTGCTTGCAGAGATTTCATTAGCCAAGTAGTACACTAATGATGTCGCCTAGTTGGGTAATGAAATGTCTGGAAGCAAATAATCAGCACCAAGAACTTCACAGTTCAACCCTGAGCTATAGATATTCCCTTCCACTAGAATTCAGAGTCTTCACTGCTATGTTGGTGAGATACAGTAACTGGTGGAGCTAAACTGTTCTCAGTCTAGGAGGCAGAGGTAGCTATTCAGCTGGTTTGGACCGGTTCGGGTGAATCAGTAGCTACGACTGTGGGTGGACCTGCCCACCCGCCCACCCACCTGTAACGCTATCCTATTTAGGCATGTTTCCAAGGCTGGGCACATGCGTGGAAAGCACGCATGTGAGCAAAGCACATGTACGTGTTGTGGAATTACTTCATTCCCAGCGTTGTTCACCTCGAAGTAAAACAAATGCCTCCCAACACAAATTCTTCAGTTATCTCGCAAACCTTGGTCCAATTAGGCAAACTGCCAAAGGCCCTTCCTGGCAAATGTCCAGAAGCCACAAAAACAAAGATGTAGACAAAGCAGAAGACGAAGCAGAAGATGCAGCTACAACATTGTTTTCTGGCAAAGCTAAAATGCCGGTGCTGGTCTGTTTTAAGCCTTATGGGAGGGGCCAATAATCTCTTGGCCCTACTCCTGAGTTGTCCTCTCTTGCCTTCTGGCAGCTCTTCTCATGCGTGCCTTAGGAACAGGCTCCTTCTGTTCCTCTGCCTCACTACTATCAGTCTCTGGAGGCTCTGGAGTCCACACCTCACTTCCCGATGGCCCTGGCCCCACCTCTGCCTCATCTCTGTCCAACTCAGTTGCCAGGTCCGTAGGCTGCTGACGGACCACAACAGCACGGAAGGGTGGGCACATGTGCAAAAGGTGCATGCATGAGCAAAGCTAGCATGCACACGCGTGGCGAACTGGTGATAAATATATATGACGCCCGCCACTGCTAGGAGGGATGAGGAAACAGAGATAGCACACAATATCCACCTGATGTAAACTTTCTCTTGTCATACAACCGTTGCTTTCCTCTGTGTTTACTTGTAATCTTTTGAGCAAGGTGCTTCGCTCAATCTTCTCCGTTTGATGTCTAGAATTCCAAAGCCAGTGGCTATTTTGATTTCTATGCGGATAAATACCCAGTACTTAACTCAGTTAAATACTTCCAGATTTGACCTTCCTTTTGTACTAAGCCTTGCTATTAAGGTCTCACCCATCGTTCCTTCTTCTAGTTCATTTTCTGGCATGCTTTGTATTCTGTCTTTGGACTCGGAATGCTTTTAAGAACAAGTTCAAAGTCCTCACAAGTTTCCCCTTCTTCAGCCCTAAATATTTCTGTGATGTTACAAGGCAACTATATTAGCACAAATCACTGGCTTGCCCTCCATGGTGACAAAGAGGAAATATCTAGTCTAAACATCTGGCTATCTTTGGACCAACCATAATTTATCGTTAGGCTTGTACATCACGTGACACTTATAATTGTCTGGTTTGGTTCTGCAACCCAAGAGAGACACAGACTTCAGAGGATCATTAAAACTGCAGAAAAAACAGTGGCTACCAACCTGCCTTCCATTGAGGACCTGTATACTGCACGAATCAAAAAGAGGGCTGGGAAAATATTGACAGACCCCTCACATCCTGGACATAAACTGTTTCAACTCCTACCCTCAAAAAAATGCTATAAAGCACTGCACACCAAAACAACTAGACACAAGAACAGTTTTTTTGCGAATGCCATCAGTCTGCTAAACAAATAATTTCCTCAACACTGTCAAACTATTTACTAAATCTGCACTACTATTAATCTTCTCATCGTTCCTATTACCCATCTCCTTCCACTTATGACTGTAACTTTGTTGCTTGTATCCTTACGATTTATACTGATATTGTTTCCTGATTGCTTATTTGTAGCCTATGACTATCATTAAGTGTTGTAAGTGATGAAGGTATCTTTTCTTTTCTCTGCACTGAGAGCATTTGCACCAAGAAAAATTCCTTGTGTGTCCAATCACACTTGGCCAATAAAAAAATCTATTCTATTCTGTTCTGTTCTGTTCTGTTCTGTTCTATTCTATTCTATTCTATTCTTATGATTCTTGACGAATGTATCTGGTCTTTTTATGTACACTGAGAGCATATGCACCAAAGACAAATTCCTTGTGTGTCCAATCACACTTGGCCAATAAAAAATTCTATTCTATTCTATTCTATTAGTGACTCTGGGCAGCTCATAAAACTCAATGAAAAAAATAATGTCCCATAGTTTGGTAATCTTGAGACAGCCTTCCCTTTGATGGATCTTCCATCAAAGGGTAGGAAGAAGTGAGATTTCCTTATTCTGTTCCATCGAGTGGTGCCAAATGTCCAAAAACGAACATTAATTGCAGTCGACAAGATATGCCTTACAGAAGATAACTTGTCCAGCTCCTAGTTCCTCCACAAAGTTGATATGCTTTAAATACCTGTGACACAACCAGTATCATTCTAATGCTAATCTAATGGTTTATGATTCTACATTAACTGATACATCCAATTCCAGGCACTTGCATCTGAAGTCACTTAGGTCTTATAACTGGGTTAAGGTGAAAGAGGGAAATCATGTTACTTAAAAAAAAAAAAATCAAAACATTTTCCACCAAATCTGTTAACCCTTGAGGGTTGGCAGAAAACCTATCAATGTGAACATTCCTTGTGAATGTTATGTTCCTGAATAGAAAGATCCGAGTTTGCTCCATTTTATGATCTTTCTTGCCATGGTTAGTAAATCGCTGCAGTTAAGTAAATAAGATGGTTTTTAAGTGAACATGTCTTTGACCTCAATCCTGGACAGTGTAACCCAGTGGTGAAATCCAGATTTTTTTTTTACTCCCGGTTCTGTGGGCGTGGCTTGATGGGCATGGCAGGGGAAGGATACTGCAAAATCTCCATTCCCACCCCACTCCAGGGGAAGGATTCTGCAAAATCTCCATTCCCACCCCACTCTAGGGCTAGCCAGTGGTGGTATTCGCCGGTTCTCTGAACTCCTCAAAATTTCTGCTACCGGTTCTCCAGAACCTGTCAGAACCTGCTGGATTTCACCCCTGCCAGTTGCCAAGCGTCTGAATTTTGATCGTGTCACCCTGCGGTTTTTGCAATGGTTATAAGTATGAAAAGCAGTCGTAAGTCATTTTTTTCAGCGCTGTTGAAACTTTGAACAGTCACTAAATGAATGGTTATAAGTTGAGATTTACTTTTACCTTCATCATATATTTTTTTTAATTCAGAAACGGGAATGATAAAAGTTGCTTTTTTATTTGAAAAGCAACTTTTATCATTCCCATTTCTGAAATATATATATATATATATATATATATATATATATATATATATATATATATATATATATATATATATATATATATATATATATATATATTCTGAGGTTTTCACGGGTGTTTGTATATAGGTCTTTGGTTGTTCGGGTTTTCTCCCGTGTAAAATTGGAAGTCTCTTGGCGACGTTTCGACGAAGTCTCATTCGTCATCTTCAGGCTTCAGCTTCGTGCTTCTGGGAGCAATGTGTGATCACAGCTGTTTCTTCCTTTTAACTGCTAGTGGGGATTTGAACTGATTGGGTGGGAGCTTGGCTGTGCTCTGATTGGATGGGGGGTTTTTTGTGCTCTGATTGGATGGGTGTGTGTCCTGTGTTGGTGGGTGCTTGGTTGTGCTCAGTTTAGTCTGTGTTGCAGGGGAATTTGAGCTGGTGAGCTGCATAGCTGTTGTTTGGCTTTGTGGTCGTGCTACATCTTCATAGTGGGTGTCAGTCTGCTGCATGTATGGATTGGAGGGGTTTGAAATGGCTAATGTTGCAGCTGCGGTCTGGCTTCTGGTCCTTGGTCGTGCTTCATGATCAGTGTGGGTTTGGGTCTGCTTTCTGGGTGGATGTGCGGTGGTGACATCCTGTGTGGACTTCATGAGTGTGGGTCTGGTGTCATTCCTCGTGTTAGGGACTCGTTTGTCAATAAGGGCGGGTTTCCAAATGGCTGGTAGGCGGGAGGTGTATGTATGCATATAGGTATGTATATATATATGTGTGTGTGTGTGTGTGTGTGTGTAGGTCTTTGGTTGTTCGGGTTTTCTCCCATGTAAAATTGGAAGTGTCTTGGCGACGTTTCGACGAAGTCTCATTCGTCATCATCAGGCTTCAGCTTCGTGTTTCTGGAAGCAATGTGTGATCGCAGCTGTTTCTTCCTTTTAACTGCTAGTGGGGGTTTGAACTGATTGGGTGGGAGCTTGGTTATGATCTGATTGGATGGGGGTTTTTTGTGCTCTGATTGGCTGGGGGGGTGTCCTGTTTGGATGGGGGCTTGGTTGTGCTCAGTTTAGTCTGTGTTGCAGGGGGATTTGAGCTGGTGAGCTGCATTGCTGTATATATGATGATGAAGGTGTATATATATATATATATATATATATATATATATATATATATATATACATATATATACCACAAAGCCAAACAACAGCTATGCAGCTCACCAGCTCAAATCCCCCTGCAGCACAGACTAGACTGAGCACAACCAAGCCCCCACCAACACAGGACACACCCCCAGCCAATCAGAGCACAGAAAAACCCCATCCAATATATATATATGTATGTATGTATGTATGTATATATATATATATATATTTGTTTTCTGAGGTTTTCACGGGTGTTTGTATATAGGTCTTTGGTTGTTCGGGTTTTCTCCTGTGTAAAATTGGAAGTGTCTTGGCGACGTTTCGACGAAGTCTCATTCGTCATCTTCAGGCTTCAGCTTCGTGCTTCTGGGAGCAATGTGTGATCGCAGCTGTTTCTTCCTTTTAACTGCTAGTGGGGGTTTGAACTGATTGGGTGGGAGCTTGGCTGTGCTCTGATTGGATGGGGGGTTTTTTGTGCTCTGATTGGATGGGTGTGTGTCCTGTGTTGGTGGGTGCTTGGTTGTGCTCAGTTTAGTCTGTGTTGCAGGGGGATTTGAGCTGGTGAGCTGCATAGCTGTTGTTTGGCTTTGTGGTCGTGCTACATCTTCATAGTGGGTGTCAGTCTGCTGCATGTATGGATTGGAGGGGTTTGAAATGGTTAATGTTGCAGCTGCGGTCTGGCTTCTGGTCCTTGGTCGTGCTTCATGATCAGTGTGGGTTTGGGTCTGCTTTCTGGGTGGATGTGCGGTGGTGACATCCTGTGTGGACTTCATGAGTGTGGGTCTGGTGTCATTCCTCGTGTTAGGGACTCGTTTGTCAATAAGGGCGGGTTTCCAAATGGCTGGTAGGCGGGAGGTGTATGTATGCATATAGGTATGTATATATATATGTGTGTGTGTGTGTGTGTGTGTGTAGGTCTTTGGTTGTTCGGGTTTTCTCCCATGTAAAATTGGAAGTGTCTTGGCGACGTTTCGACGAAGTCTCATTCGTCATCATCAGGCTTCAGCTTCGTGTTTCTGGAAGCAATGTGTGATCGCAGCTGTTTCTTCCTTTTAACTGCTAGTGGGGGTTTGAACTGATTGGGTGGGAGCTTGGCTGTGCTCTGATTGGATGGGGGGTTTTTTGTGCTCTGATTGGATGGGTGTGTGTCCTGTGTTGGTGGGTGCTTGGTTGTGCTCAGTTTAGTCTGTGTTGCAGGGGGATTTGAGCTGGTGAGCTGCATAGCTGTTGTTTGGCTTTGTGGTCGTGCTACATCTTCATAGTGGGTGTCAGTCTGCTGCATGTATGGATTGGAGGGGTTTGAAATGGCTAATGTTGCAGCTGCGGTCTGGCTTCTGGTCCTTGGTCGTGCTTCATGATCAGTGTGGGTTTGGGTCTGCTTTCTGGGTGGATGTGCGGTGGTGACATCCTGTGTGGACCTCGTGAGTGTGGGTCTGGTGTCATTCCTCGTGTTAGGGACTCGTTTGTCAATAAGGGCGGGTTTCCAAATGGCTGGTAGGCGGGAGGTGTATGTATGTATATAGGTATGTATATATATATATGTGTGTGTGTGTGTGTGTGTGTGAAGGTCTTTGGTTGTTCGGGTTTTCTCCCATGTAAAATTGGAAGTGTCTTGGCGATGTTTCGACGAAGTCTCATTCGTCATCATCAGGCTTCAGCTTCGTGTTTCTGGAAGCAATGTGTGATCGCAGCTGTTTCTTCCTTTTAACTGCTAGTGGGGGTTTGAACTGATTGGGTGGGAGCTTGGTTATGATCTGATTGGATGGGGGTTTTTTGTGCTCTGATTGGCTGGGGGGGTGTCCTGTTTGGATGGGGCTTGGTTGTGCTCAGTTTAGTCTGTGTTGCAGGGGATTTGAGCTGGTGAGCTGCATTGCTGTATATATGATGATGAAGGTGTATATATATATATATATATATATATATATATATTTATATATATATATATATATATATATATATATATATATATATATATATATATGTTTTCTGAGGTTTTCGCGGGTGTTTGTATGTAGGTCTTTGGTTATTCGGGTTTTCTCCCGCGTA
>NC_080550.1:10445018-10555018 GCF_028640845.1 Ahaetulla prasina
AACCAGTGGAACATCTTGCCTTCAGAAGTTGTGGGTGCTCCAACTCCGGAAGTTTTTAAGAAGTCTGAAACAGTCAATAGGGTCTCCTGTTTGAGCAGGGGGTTGGACTAGAAGATTTCCAAGATCCCTTCCAACTCTATTATTCTGTTTCCCCTGTCCGCTTATTTGATTATTGTCTAAGCTATGTTTCCTCCACCTTCTTCCAAGGTCATTCCCACATATCGTTACTCTTGAGTATGCGACCACAAATTTCCATTGTAAGTCATTAAGGTCGTAAGTTGAGTCAGACCTGATTTTACAACAGTTGTTAAAGTGGTAGTTAAGCAAATCATGCCGTTATTAAGAGAATTCTGCTTCCCCCAATGGGCGTTGTTCATTGGAAATTGAAAAAAAAAAAAAAAGCTAGCACATCATGAGCACATAGTTGCAGGATGCTGCAACCAATCAGAAATGTAGCTGGTTGTCAAGCACCCAAATTGCGATCGTATGACTGTGGATGTGGATGCGATGGTCATAAGTCCAAGTACAGATCACTTTTTCAAAGGCCGTTGTGACTTTGAACGGTCATTAAACAAATGGTCTTAAGTCAAGGACTACCTGTACAGGTGAACAACCATTCCGAGTCAATAGAACTGACGGTGATTTACAGTTGTGTGTCTTGGGAGCTATTGTGCCACAAAACCATGTTTCCATCTTCCCCGGTTTCCAATAAATGCATTTGGTTTCAGCTTTGCCTGAATTCAGCAAATTTCTACTCGAGTCCTTGCGCCTAGGACTGCAGCCTTGGAATTTGCAGAAGTGACTGTGGCTTAAATTATTAAACTTTGCTGCACCCTGGAAGACATGCACCTGATTGTAATCTAAGGGGTTGGATGCATAATAGAAATGCTTGAATTTATTTTTAGTTATGGAAAGGACTGTACTGCAGTGTTCTACTTTGTCCATTGGTATATTTCAGAGGTGGGTTTCAGCAGGTTCTGACCAGTTCTGGAGAACTGGTAGCGGAAATTTTGAGTAGTTCGGAGGACTGGTAATAAAAATTCTGACTGGCCATCTATTCTCTGCCTCCCAAGTCCCAGCTCATCAGGAGAAAATGGGGATTTTGCAGTAACCTTCCCCTGGATTGGGGAGGGAATGGAAATTTCACAGTATCCTTCCCCTGGAGTGGGGTGAGAATGGAGATTTTAGAGTATCCTTCCCCTGCCATGCCCCCCAAGCCACACACCCCAAGCCATGCCACGCCCACCAAGCCACACCCACAGAACCGGTAGTAAAAATTTTGAAACCCACCACTGGTATATTTCCATTACTTGAGGCTTTTTCTCTCATTGCCTGTTTCTTGTTAGCACCGTTTAGTTTTTTTAATCTGCTTTTTTTAAAAAAAAAATCCCTGTCTTTGTGGTGCATGGATCTTTGCATAAATGCATTGATTTCAGGGTCCTTTGCTCATTTGTAGTTTCACAAAGTCCCGTCTTCTCTGTTCTTTCTTTAATATGATTCACTTGCATACAGTAGGTTAAATGTTTCATGTATTGTTAGTATTCCTGTATTCTATCAAAGTCAATATTCTCCAAAGTAGAAGCTTTTGTATTTGCTGCTTCAAGTATGTTCTTGACCTGTGTGTGAATGTAAGGCCTATAGACGGCTGTGATTGCTTAGTCATAGGTTCACGCTATGTAGCAATTACGGGTGAATGCAGGAACCCATTTACTTGCCTGCAACTTACTACTTGGACATCTGCTTTATTCATCCAAGGGCAATGGAAATTCTGCTAGAATTTTATGTTTTTGTTCAGACAACTAAGGAAACGGGGATCCATAAAAGGTTCTTCAGTTGCTGATCGGACTCGGGATTTTAACGTATCAATATATGAATTCATATAATACAGTACATTAGGATTGTATGGCTGTTTGGTTTTGGCTGAGAATTCTGTAGACCAGAATTGTGAATTGTGTACACAGTTTGGCTTAGAATTGGGTAGACTAAATTCTCGAATCCCTTTGAGAACTTCCAGATTGTTCATTGATGCCCAAATATTTCTTACATGAAAATAATTTAATAAATACTGTACAACTGAAATGACACTTGGCCCGTGAGGGTTCCATTGACCTGTGTGAGAGTTTTGATTTGGAAGTAACCTGATATAGCCACAGCTATTGAGTGATATTAAGAGTTATGATTTATGGTTCTAGTGCATTGTTTGAGCCAATTATGGAATTGTCTTTAATAAACCATGGTTAAACTGAATTCAAATAGTGACTCTTTTCTGACCCTATCTGGAACAATTAAACATGGATCATTATGTACATGCATTCTTTTATTGAGTAGTGGCTTTCCCCAATGAGTGGCATTTTTAAAGTTATATAAACTGGAGAGGTGGCATTATCATGTCGAGGACTTGGTGTTCAGTGCTAAGTTTGACAGTGGCTTCTGGATAAATTTATATATAAAGGCACACCGGTAAGTTATCTTTTGTATATATGTATGTACATAAAGGGACGCGGTGGCTTAGTGGCTAAGACTCTGAGCTTGTCGATCGAAAGGTTGGCAGTTCAGCGGTTTGAATCCCTAGTGCTGTGTAACGGGGTGAGCTCCTGTTACTTGTCCCAGCTTCTGCCAACCTAGCAGTTTGAAAGCATGTAAAAAAATGCAAGTAGAAAAATAGGGACCACCTTTGGTGGGAAGGTAACAGCATTCCATGCGCCTTTGGCGTTGAGTCATGCTGGCCACATGACCACAGAGACGTCTTCGGACAGGGCTGGCTCTTTGGCTTTGAAACGGAGATGAGCACCACCCCCTAGAGTCGGGAAGGACTAGCACATATGTTGCGAGGGGAACCTTTACCTTTACCTTTTATGTACATATACAATTTATATACAATATAAATACAATATACAATATGCAATTAGTTTTCATGTCATTCGTAGGCCAAGTAGTTATTTATTACGTCTTACAGGTTATGTCCTCTCTTACAAGTTCAAGGTGGGGAAAACAGGATCTCTGTTCATTTTCCATGTTCTACATGCCCATCCTTGTGAGATACGCATGGGTGAAAAATAGGCTGACTGGTTCAAAGTTACAGCTGGGTTCCAGGTTTAAGTCAGCAACCTATGTAAGATTTTGAAGAATTTCTATAGCTCTAGCAGTAATCAAACTAAACTTTAAAAACATTTAAACATATCTAACTCTACTCACGTCTTTTATCTGCTCCCCAAAAAACCTCTTTAAATGATTGATGTCATCATTTTGTTTGAAGCTGTTATAAGGTGACGATGAAATTTTCCCCCCAATCTCAGGCACGGCATTCTTGGTTCATTCTAATTTCTTAAAAGAGTTTAAGTACTCCAGAATATCTTTTAAAACTTACGCAGCCCCAATTACACCATCCTGTGCACTTAACATTTCTGGATAAGCCTTTCCACTTTCCTTCCTTAGTTCGCAGTCCAGTTAATAGGTAATAAAAGAAAATTAAATGCTTGGTCCTGAACAGCAGTTCCACAGCTGCGATCCACATTCTCTGATAATAACGGTCTTCAAAGATGCACAGCTGTAGATGTTCAGCTTTCAGTGGGAAGAGAAAGATTCATCTTCTCAGCAGAGGTCTCCCTCTGAACCTTGCAAACCTTGGTAGCTTCTTTTGAGATATTATGAACTATGAAACAGTGGAATTTTTAGCTCCAGGGCAAGCCTAACAGATGGTATGTAAAATAAAATCCCATTGTTCTTAAAAAAGAAAAAAGAAAAAAAAGATGGGGTCCCAGATCTTGTAAAATCTGCCTTGTTATGATGTTTTGTATGAAGATCAGAATGTGCGTGCATGCCATAGTTTTTATATGCAAACGTCAAGCTGGATTTTAAGCACGTTACCTTGGGGAACTTCTCTAAGCAACCATCTCAGTCTGACATTCCTGTTGTGTTCTATGAGGAGTGTTTAGTTGAACTGAACTGGGCCTATTATCTGGTTGATTATAATAAATAGAGGAATAAGGTTCTCTGTGCATTTCTAGCACTAACATAAAAATGTTTGGGACAATAGGATACGGGCAGTGGTGGGATTCAGCCAGTTCGCACCACTTCGGGGGAACCGGTTGTTAACTTTCTGAGCAGTTTGGCAAACTGGTTGTTGGAAGAAATCATTAGGGCAGAGAACCGGTTGTTAAATTACTTGAATCCCACCACTGGATACAGGTCTAATGTGCTTCACTTCTTTTGCCTGGATTGAGCACCCTTTTTTCTTTTCTTTTCTTTTCTTTTCTTTTCTTATAATTTTTTTAAATTTTACAAACAAACAAACATTTAATACATCAGTCATTCCTTCCATGTGACATTTCTTCATGGCTCCATCTTTTTTGCTGTTTCTTCTTTCTTCATTTCAATTTAATCTATCACAATTTTTCCCCAATATTCTGATTATACCATTTTCTTACATAATTATCAATCGCTTATCTATATCTTTTTTTTAACCAATGGTAAAACTGATCCCATATTGTAAAATATTCTGAATCCTCTCTTTTTTTAATCATCTAAGTTAGTCTATTCATTTCTGAACAATCTAAACATTTTTTTAATAACTTCTTCCAGGGGTATTTTCTCTGTTTTCCAGTTTTGTGCAAAAACAATTCATACTGCTGTTATTACATGTATAGAGCACCCTTTTTTCAACGCTTGCAAAACTGTATTTTGTTTCTTCAATAGCTTTGCTTGGCCACAATGTCTTGATTGCTTATCAGTTGTACTATTCCAATGAGCTATACATGAGTTTGTACTGGAAGCCCCCCTAGAAGCGGTCCAGAATGTAGCAATTCACGTTGTTATATATGCATCCTATGCTACCTAACAATGGTTACCAGCTAGTAGAGCTGTACATGGCTCACGATCTGAGTTATTTTTGAATGGTCTCAACAGTTATCTGCCCATTCAATTAAATCAGGAAAGGAGGATTCTCTTTAGGTTAAACTCCAGATAATTGATACCATGATATAAGTCTCATTCCTTCTCACTCCAGTATTCGCAATCTGTGGAACTGCATTTTTTCTGAGAGTGGCTACTCACCCTGATTGGAGTCAAACTATTCTCCAAAGCACCTGAGGGTAGGACAAGAAGCAATGGGTGGAAACTAATCAAGGAGAGAAGCAACCTAGAACTAAGGAGAAATTTCCTGACAGTGAGAACAATTAACCAGTGGAAAGGCTTGCCTCCAGAAGTTGTGAATGCTCCAACACTGGAAGTTTTTAAGAAGAGGTTGGATAACAATTTGTCTGAAGTGGTGTTGGGTTTTCTGCCTAAGCAGAGGGTTGAACTAGAACAGCTTTGCTGGCTGAGGAACTCTGGGAGTTGAAATCCACAAGTCTTAAAGTTGCCAAGGTTGGAGACCCCTGGACTAGAAGACCTCCAAGGTCCCTTCCAACTCTGTTGTTCTAAAAAAAAAAGTATTGGACTTTGGGGAGCTGATATGTCTGGACCCCTTTAAAAGGAAGATGATGCTTCTTACAAGTTTCGGTGGTTGTACCTTCTTGTGGTATGATTTTTTTAAAATTTGAATTTATATCCCGCCCTTCTCCGAAGACTCAGGGTGGCTTACATTGTGTAAGGTAATATGAAATATGATGTGAAAAAAAATTTTTTTTTGCTATGTTTTCTGCTTTAATTTCCTTACCGTGAAGTTGGAATGCAAAGTGTTTAGAACAGCTGATGATGACTGAAGTGATCTATTAAGCTAAGGAATAAATATAGCAATAGATGGCCAATGGTTGTTGCCCTTTCCCTGGGGTTCTTTCTAACTTCTCAGTTAAGCCCGGAAAATTCCTAGTGGTTCACCACTCAACTACTAATCAGTTGTGACCCTTCACAGCTTGCATAGGGGTATCCCTCTTGGCTGTGCAATCAAAGCCCCATTCAGAGGTGACTGCATGCAGCTCCGCTGAAACTCTATGATCAAAGTCCCACCCCCATCGCTCAGTCATGGGCTTCAACTTGACTTTTTTGACATTTCCTGCAGATTCCCTTGAGCCCAAATAGAATTGCCCCAACAGTGCCCCCTATGGAGATATAGATAGCTAGAGTGATTTATATCTAAGAAGCTTAATGTTCCATAATCCCATCTTCTGAATCATTTGTACTAAGTCCATTATCTTAAAAACCAAAGCTCTTCAGCCTTTGGTTCAATTTTTAGACCAAATAAATGTTTAGGAATGCAGAGGAAATCTTTTATAGCAAAAAAAAAGAAAAAGAAAAAAACAGCTTAAGTATAATATTGTCCTCTTTGTCTCTTCACTTGACAGTTACATAAGATCCATTTAGGGCTATTTTTTTTCTTGTCTAATTATTACAATATCTTCCAGGATAATTTACATAGTCACAACCATGTGGCATTCCTATGAGGTCAACAGAATTGGCTATATAATATATAATAAGCCAATCAGGTTTGTTTTGGTGTCCAGAAAAACAATTGCGAATGAATACATTGTCTAAAAACTATGAACTTGGCATAAAATTTGAGGATATTTATGAGACAGAAAGTTCAAACTCAGTTTTTCTTAAATTGACAATGGTTTGACTTACCTTTCCATCACCATCATCATCATCATCATCATCATCATCAATTATTTATTCTTAAATTTCCTTAAAGAGGAAAAAAGAGAATGAATTAAAGATTTGCAAATTATAAAAATGGCACAAAGAATATGTAAAAAACCCTGCCTTAACGTGGGAAAGAACAGAAAACTAGACAAAACCATAGGCTACAGCAGGAAAGAAGAAATTTAATTCCAAAATTAATTAAATTGTGGCTAATTAAATTAGATTAAATTTAGCCAATTAATTATGGATTTACAATATTGATAACTATTTTGGAATGCTGCACTAATCCAAAGAGGAAGTTCCAGTGAACACAGCAAGATTTAGTTGGAAATATACTTGCATAGAGTATCACATCTGGCTCATCCAAATCATACTATCCAATTGTAAATCTATACCTTTACAGTTAGAACATGTTCAGATCATATAGAATTGTCTCACAGCATATACAATGCTGCTAGTTGTGCTTGGAAGGTATGCCATCACATTGCTTGGCTTTCTCTGTGGCAAACATGGCAGCAGGGGCACTGTTGATGTGTCTGTTGGCGGAGAACGGTTGTGAATCTACCACATTCAAAATGGATTCACAAGAGAGAACATGCTGCTCTTACCCTGGGCTATTTAGAGTGAATGTTATTATTATTTTTTAAATTTATATGCCATCCACCCAACTGTTGGAGGGATTCTGGGTGGCTTACAAAATGATAAAAAGGTAAAAATGATAACACAAAATGATTAAAATTCAGAAAACTAAAAACCAGCAGGAGATGAACAGGCTGAGCTGGAAGGTGGGGTAAAACATGTCATGAGTTTGGAGTCATTGCGCAGCCACAAGAGACCCAAGTCCAGCCCCCTGTGAATTCTGTTGAGCACCAATATAGCTTTGACTATTAGTTGACTCTTGTGTATAGGTAGCAATAAAACATTTTTCAAATTTGCTTTGAAGTCAGAGAATATTCTTGGTTCTTTGCCCCTGACAAAAAACAAGAATATACTTTAGCCAACTGTTATGGATTATAGCCTTAAACTTGCCCTGAAAAGTGGGGTACAAGTTTTATCTAATTCATCTCTTCCCTAACAGGATTTTATTACACCAGAAGAAAGGAAACAATAAAAAAGCCTTTTTAAAAGATGGAGAAACAAGTAAAAATAGAGCCCTTTGAGTGGACTCCACTCCCATTAACTTCATGCATATGTCAATGCGATCTTCTTGGCAACAATAAGAAAATAAAATGCTCCTTTACTAATAATATTAGAGTTTGTTTTATGCATCCATCATATTGGCTTATTTTTCGATCCATTTTAAAAGCTGCATATACTCTGCAAACTAAAGTAAAATATGTGCATATCTGATTTTTGAGAGATGAAAAAATACAATTGATCTCTTCCTATTCCTTCCTCCTCCTCCTTCCCTTTTCCCCATTACCTAACTAATTCATTATACTTACAAGCTTCCCATTGTGAATGTGTGTGCGTGCATGTGCATATATATATATATATATATATATATATATATATATATATATATATATATATATATATATATATTGGAAGCATCTTGGCGGCGTTGACGAGTCTCATTCGTCATCTTCAGGCTTCAGCTTTGTGCTTCTGGGAGCAAAGCACGGCTGAAGCCTGAAGATGACGAATGAGACTTCGTCCAAACGTCGCCAAGACACTTCCAATTTTACACGGGAGAAAACCCGAACAACCAAAGACCTATATACAAACACCCGTGAAAACCTCAGAAAACATATATATATATATATATATATATATATATATATATATATATATATATATGTATGTATGTATGTATGTATGTATGTATGTATGTATGTATGTATGTTAAAAAAGCATTTCAAAACAGCAGATCACAGAAAAAAAAACATATTTCCCCCAAGATACCCCTTCTACTTTTCTTGAAATGTGAATAAACCATCTTTTTAAACTGACTTTTTTTAGTGCTCAAAAAAAAGAAATAATAAAACACTACAAAACAAAGACAGGGTTGTTGTTGTTTTTTGCACACAAAGAAAGAAAGGAATCTATGTCTCAAAACTTTTTATGCTGTACTTCCATGACATGTCTGAAATAGAAAAGAATATTGATTAACGCAATCCGGTTGCATAAAATCATAAGTATGAAAAATGGTCATAAGTCAGTGCTGTTGTAACTTTGAATGTTTACTAAATGAACTGTTGTCTGTCGAGGCCTACCTGTATTATATTTTTTATTAAGCCAGGAAGACACTGTGGTGACCTTTGTCTTCTTTGGCACCTTGCCAAAGGCTTTTCTTGACAAGAACCCCACGAAGTTCAGAAACAGGAGACAAGAAACAATTGTAGCAACATTGCTTTCTTATAGAGAGCCCAAGAGCTGTTGCTGCTCTTTTAAGCCTTATGGGAGGGGCCAATCATCTCCTGGCCTTACTCCCGAGTTGTCCTTTTTGCTTTAGCTGCTCTTGCCTTCTGGCAGCTCTTTGCATGCGTGCACTAGGAACAGGCTCCTCCTGTTCCTCTGCCTCTCTGCTGTCCGCCTCTGGAGCCTCCGGACTCTGCGCATCGCTCCCAGATGGCCCTGGCCCCATCATTGCCTCCAACGCACAGCCCTCGTCCGGGCCTTCCCCAGACTCCAGGACTGGCCCATCGTCCTCCCCAGCCTCCTCACTGTCCGACTCCGCTGCCAGCTCTGCAGGCTGCTGGCGGACCACAACAGACATAAGCTGGTTTTCATCTGCTTCAAATGCGTATTCCAGATAAAGTTCCTTTGTATATTGCCTTTTATCTGTTATAGTTAAGACGTCAGACAAAATATTTGATATTGTCTTGCGGGGCAGAGGACAGATGACCGAGTAATTCTCCTGAAGCATCATTGCACCTTACGTTGATTCTGTCTGAATGCACTGTTTTATCATGACTCCTAATATCTTGTACTGTGGGAAGGTCATCAGTGAAGTGTAACCTAATGACCAATCCGTCATTCATCAATTTGGGAGCTAGCACCTCCTCCGATAAACCATTTGAAAACTGCAAAGATGGAAAGAATGCGCGGGAGGAGCCACATATTAAAGATGTATTTTTGGAACGGTCGGAGATAATAAGAAGCCAGAGTCTTTCCTCCTGATGTTTTAAATATCTACCCCAGCATCAAGAGCAGCCCAAACTTCAGAATAATATCTGCTAAATCCTGCACAATCTCCAAGGCTGTGCATCTCATTAAAGCGGCTACATTTCCATTATCTTTTCAAAATACTTTGAAGTTTCAGAATTATCTATGGAATGAAAGTTGCAGTCCCTTGGATTACAATAATTTAAATGTTTACTTCTCCATTGAAAGGAGTGGAAGTTTAAGCAGATTAAGGGGTTCTTCCTTAACAGCAAATATAGAAATGTACTCCCTGGGCTATAAAGGGCTTTTGTTGGGTGTTTTTTTTTTTGGTTCCCCTCCTTTTTTTTTTTCTGCTCCGTTGCCAATGTTCAGTGATGCCTGTATGGATTTGCATAGTTTATTTCATGCACTAACACTTGTGCAGAGGAGTGGAAATCTCTGAGACTTGAATGGACAGCTGGAAGCTCAGGTGTACACAGCCAACATTATCTATTTGACTGTGGAGGTTGGGACAAAGTTCCATCTGGCAGGATTCACCAACCACTTGGGCAGGTGTATTTTCCACGTAAACGGTCTGATTGGATCCCTGAAGGAAGAAGCATTGCCTGCTCTTTCCAACGTTCCCAGCAGCCAAACCCTGATTCTAAACTAAAAAAAAAAAAAAGACCATCAATTGTATGATATTTTCAGTGATTTTTCATAGTTTCTCTGGGTTTGAATGAGAGACCATCTGCTCAGCTCTTGTTCCTCTCTGGCCAACATTTCAAACCTTTGCTTATCTTTGCTTCCAACAGCAGAGAAGAGCAACAAAGACGATTAGGGGAACTGGAGGCTAAAACACATGAAGAACAGTTGCTGGAATTGGGTAAGTATCTATGGAGGTTCTCAGTCATTCAGGTCACGGTTGCGCCAAAGGTGCTTTTCCAAGAGGCAACTGGACCGCCTGACTCTTCTTTGAAGATGTTTTGCATCTCATCCAAGACGCTTCTTCAGCTCTGACTGAATGGTGGGGAAAGGAAGGATTCACCTTCCTTGCAGACAGTTGGTCATTTGTGTACTTTTTAGCAAGTCGTTAAGGCCACCTGGAGGTTTCTCTGTGTTGTCAGGGTCATCTAAGTGTAGTACAAATGGGTGTGGAGCCTTCTTGGAACTCTTGAAAGGACTGGGAGATAGATGATGTCCATATCCCTCCCCCTCTGTTGAGACAAGTCTGTCCTTTCCATTCTTCACCATCCAGTTAGAGCTGAAGAAGCTTCTTGGATGAGAAGTGAAACATCTTCAAAGAAAAAACAATGGATGGAAACTAATCAAGGAGAGAAGCAATCTAGACCTAAGGAGAAATTTCCTGACAACAAACCAGTGGGAGAACTTGCCTCCAGAAGTTGTGAACGCTCCAACGCTGGAAGTTTTTAAGAAGAGATTGGACAACCATTTGTCTGAAGCGGTGTAGGGTTTCCTGCCTAAGCAGGGGGTTGGACTAGAAGACCTCCAAGGTCCCTTCAGGCTCTCTTATTCTTAACAAGCCTGATATTGCCCTATTCTTCCCCAGTTCATCTCTCTGCTGTAGCTCACTGCAGCTTTTCCCCTTCTAGGCCATTGTCTTAGGCTTGATCCAATTTCATCTAAGTGCTTGAGACCGATAAATATTGCCCATCCTGGCAGTTACTTTGCCACTCAGTAAAGATTTAGCTCTGTTTTTCAAGAGTTACCGAGTCATTTCAGAGCCGCAGTTTGAAGAATCAGATGCAGAGGTTCCATTTCCATTGTGGTTTGTCAATAGCGGATGATTGGAGTTGCATATTTTTTTTTTAGTGCCATCGCACCATTCTTACCTTGCATTTATAAAAGCACCCCCCAATAGCATTTCTGAAGTGGTTAGGATGAAGTGGTGTATGATATGTCAGTGTTTATCAAGAACAGTGTGATTGCATATTGCCTTTCTGATGCAAAATATGCAAATGAGGCTAGAAAACGGCAGGATTTCATATAGCTTCATAATATTGTAATATAAACAGGCTGAGGGTCAAAGAAATAGGTGTATGCTTTAGATATACAGATTATTTTGTGCAAAATCGAACTTGGAGAAATGACATTCCACTCCAATGCATTAAAACCAACCTGCCTGTGATGCCATTATTTACCAGGATCTGTCTGTCTTTCTGTCTGTCACCTCTCTCTCTCTCTCTATCTCACACACACACACACACACACACACACACACCTGTCTACCTCTCTCTTTGTCTACTGTCTGTCTGTCTATCTCTGTCTGTCCACCCACCCACCCACCCACCCACCCATCCATCCATCCCTGTATACACACCAGAGGTGGGAGTTTCAGCAGGTTCTGACCAGTTCTGAGGAGAACCGGTAGCAGAAATTTTGAGTAGTTCGGAGAACCGGTAGTAAAAATTCTGACTGGTCCCACCCCCATCAATTCTCTGTCTTCCAAGTCCCAGCTGATCGGGAGGAAATAGGGATTTTGCAGTAACTTTCCCCTGGATTGGGGAGGGAATGGGGATTTTACAGTATCCTCCTTCTGAAGTGGGGTGGGAATGGAGATTTTACAGTATCCTTCCCCCAGGAGTGGCTAAGTGGCTACGCCCACCAAGCCACGCCCCGCCCACCAAGCCCCGCCCACAGAACCTGGGGCAAAAAAAATTGAAACCCACCACTGATACACACACACACACTCACACGTTGAAACATGCTAAGTGATGTATAATACAACTAAGGAATGTAGCCTGGTTGCCTAATCTGTTCAGCTGGATTTGTGTTGCATTACTACATTAATATGTACAATGCACCCATTGATTCAAGGCATTCTTGGTTTATTCCCTCATATTCTTTGGTTCTGTTAGCGTACAGTAAGCCAGTGGCAATGTAACGGTTGGCCACCTTTCATATGTTTTGGCTCTTCCTGGGATGTCACTATCACCCTTCGTTCTGTTCTATCTTTGCGGCTGGCTGAACTTGCAAGTCACTCCTAAATAAGCCTGCGCGGGGCAACTATTGCGTGAAGAAAACAGACTTTCTTGCTTCTACCACATACTTTTGAAAGTGTCCATGTGCGGTAACATTTCTGATGGGCAATTAATGCACTTCGGACAAGCAGCGGAGAATATATTACCCTTCAGATTTTGCTTTTTTGTGTGTGTGTGTGTGTGTGTGTGTGTGTGTGTGTGTGTTTCCGTTTTAGTATTTTGTAATTTTATTTTTATGTCCTGTTTGTTTCAATAAAAAGCAATTAAAAATGCTGTTGCACAACAATGCCCAGCCATCATCTAATGCCTCTAGGCCTTGAGGTCCAGGGACATCTGTCAAGTCCAATGACCTCAGTCAAGGAATAAGGTAGATAGGATCTTCTCTTGGAGTGAAGGGGGGGGTCTCCTTTTGTCCCAGGTTGCCCCGAAGAAGACCATTTTTATCATCTTATCTTAAACTTCACAGGCAAGTTAATAAATGCAACTCAAAAGGGGTTGTTTTTTTTTTGTTTAAAAAAAAAAAGAGGGATCACCAATAAAGACTTGGCTGCCATGACTTCGGCAGACGCTGCATTCATAATGCATACACTGGAAACCAAACATGCCAACCAAGGCCCAAGAATGCTATAGAACCCTTAGAAATTTGGTTACATTTTAAATAAGGATAAAAGCCGGCTATCAAGCGAAACTTAATTTTTGCTTTCCCCAGGTCCCCACCCAGTTTTTAAGCTAACAGATGTAAATATACGAATGCCAAGAGCCTCATTTTTCATTCTCTGGTAATGAATCATAGTTACGCTTTAAAAAAAAATTAAGCACAGTTTAAAAAAAAAGAGAGAGAGAGAGAGAATAGTTAATGTTGTAACATGCTGACAATTTAACCTGGCCAATATTTTTATTGCCTTGTACAATAAACCTAACAGAGCACAACTTTCTTTTTGACTGGTGGAAAATCGGTTATGAACCGCCGGGGAACGACCAATTTTTCAAACGCAGCAATTCAGTCACACTTTAGCCGCTAATACTTTTCCCCCCTGTTCACTTTTGCTGTTATAATCTTTTGAGGATATTTTATCACAGCAATAACCTCCTGAAAATCAGTCTTTACTGCAGTTAATGACCGGACAGCTGGAGCATTATCATGGCTTAGGCTCTTCTGCAAGCCATTAACTAACAAACTAGTTGTTATCTGCAGGTAACAACCAAGGTCTGCTGGAATTTCCTTGACGGTATTTTACCAGATGAAATTTCTTTTCTCTGCACCCTCTCTTTTATTTCAGCTGAATTTCAGGGATGGGAAAAAAAGAAAAAGAAATGAGCCCCATTCACAAAGAAACAGCTGTAAGAGCAGAGGAATAAAAAAAGAGGATCCATTAAGAATGAAATCCATAAAATAGATGGGGATTGGGTTTTTTTTAACTTCTGCCAACTTTTTTTTTTTTTAATTTGGGGAAGGATATGATTAAAAGATTGACCTGTGTTCTTGTTTTGAAATTAGAGAAACAAAAATTTTAAAAATTACTCAATTTCAGTAAAATTGCACCCACTTCAAGAACTTATGCAAGGTTTACATCTGCGGATTCCCAGCTTTCTGTATAGCAGGTTGGATACCATTGTTGTGGTAAAATGTGCATTTATTAGACTGAGACACTTTGCTTTTTTCTTTCGTTTCTCTCTGCCTTGCACACTGAACATATTCACACATGCTTATACTCACACTCATTCAAAGTTCATGTTTTGAAATTCTTTGTGGGATCTGCACATTCTATGGAATGAGCATCGTGTCACACTTTGGCACGGCATTAAACTACCTGTGGTAGTTTTATTAACAATACTGGCTTGATTCGCTCATCACACTATACCAAGCTGAACAAAGTACTGTAAACAAATGAGTGTGTTGGTCGGTACACACTTCCACTTATTATATTGCCTAGATAACTTGAAGCTACCAAATCTATTAAACTTGTAACTAAACTGCCAAAATCTTCCTGCTTACGATTTAACACAATTGATAATACCCAAGTTATGTTTCGGACTTTATGGTTTTCATATAGGAATCCACTCCCCTCTTCCAATCTGCATGGCAATATGGTTTTGGAAGTGGTAAGTGGAAATCTATAGCAGGTTATTTTGATATTGCCAAAATATAAGTCCCTGTAACCCCAAATAGCTTGGTGATAAGTAACGGTGTGATCTGTAATTAATTCTTAGTTTACAGTCTTTCTCTCCCATGCAATATCTTATTGAGTGTAGGTTATCAGATCCAGCATTCACAGTACATACATTGCTGTTGGAGATCAAGGAAACACTTACTTGATTGACAGACACTGACAAGATCCAGGTCTATTGTGAACAAGGAAGTTGCCTCCCGTATCTTTAGTTCAGCATTCCCTCTTTAGATTATGCTCCATGAACAGAAAAATCTTTAGTGACTTGATTGACATAGATTTCCAAAGGCTCCAAGTAAGTCAGGGCAGATACATACAGAAGCTGCTGGATCTTATTTGTGCTGAAATATAGTTCCTTTAGTCATTTATGTTTCAAAGCCATCACATTTTTCACTGTGTACCCCGAAATGTGCAGGAAGCTGGATGTCAATCAAACATTGCCAGTTATGTGGCATTACACATAACTGAACGCTTGAAAATTCAGAATATATATATATGTGTGTGTGTGTGTGTGTGTAGGTCTTCTATTCTATATTCTATCAAATATTTTGTCTGACGTCTTAACTATAACAGATAAAAGGCAATATAAAAAGAACTTTATCTGGAATACGCATTTGAAGCAGACGAAAACCAGCTTATGTCTGTTGTGGTCCGCCAGCAGCCTGCGGAGCTGGCAGCAGAGTCGGACAGTGAGGAGTCTGGGGAGGACGATGGGCCAGTCCTGGAGTCTGGGGAAGGCCTGGACAAGGGCTGTGCGTTGGAGGCAATGATGGGGACAGGGCCATCTAGGAGTGATGCGCAGAGCCCGGAGGCTCCAGAGGCGGACAGCAGAGAGGCAGAGGAACAGGAGGAGCTTGTTCCTAGTGCACGCATGCAAAGAGCTGCCAGAAGGCAAGAGCAGCTAAAGCAAAAAGGACAACTCGGGAGTAAGGCCAGGAGATGATTGGCCCCTCCCATAAGGCTTAAAAGAGCAGCAACAGCTCTTGGGCTCTCTATAAGAAAGCAATATTGTTACAATTGTTTCTTGTCTCCTGTTTCTATACTTTGTGGGGTTCTTGTCAAGAAAAGCCTTTGGCAAGGTGCCAAAGAAGACAAAGGTCACCACAGTGTCTTCCTGGCTTAATAAAAAATATAATACAGATAGTCCTCGACATACAACAGTTCATTTAGTAAACATTCAAAGTTACAACAGCACTGACTTATGACCATTTTCACACTTATGATTTTATGCAACCGGATTGCATTGATCAATATTCTTTTCTATTTGAGACATGTCATGGAAGTACAGCATAAAAAGTTTTGAGACATAGATTCCTTTCTTTCTTTGTGTGCAAAAAAAAAACACTCTGTATTTTGTTTTGTAGTGTTTTATTCTTTCTTTCTTTTTTTTGAGCACTAAAAAAAGTCAGTTTAAAAAGATGGTTTATTCACATTTCAAGAAAAATAGAAGGGGTATCTTGGGGGAAATATGCTCTTTTTTCTGTGATCTGCTGTTTTGAAATGTTTTTTTAACATACATACATACATACATATATGTTTGTTTTCTGAGGTTTTCACGGGTGTTTGTATGTAGGTCTTTGGTTGTTCGGGTTTTCTCCTGTGTAAAATTGGAAGTGTCTTGGCGACGTTTCGACGAAGTCTCATTCGTCATCTTCAGGCTTCAGCTTCGTGCTTCTGGGAGCAATGTGTGATCATTGCTAAGCCATGAGCATGTTTTACAAACCATAATGACTATGATTTGTCTGGTTTCTTAACCTGGAACCCCTTGGGAGTTCAAGAGTTGATTTCAAAGGATCTGGAAACCTAACTGGAAAAGAAAATTACAAATGTATTAGAAATGTCTGTCTGTCTGTCTGTCTGTCTGTCTGTCTGTCTGTCTTCTGTCTATCTATCTATCTATCTATCTATCTATCTATCTATCTATCTATCTAGTTGATTTCAAAGGATCTGGAAACCTAACTGGGGAAAAGCTATAAACATATTATAAAAATCTGTCTGTCTGTCTGTCTGTCTGTCTGTCTGTCTGTCTGTCTGTCTGTCTGTCTATCTATCTATCTATCTATCTATCTATCTATCTATCTATCTATCTATCTATCTCTGTCTATTATCTGCATATATTTATCTGTGTGTCTCTCTCTCTTTATCTTTGAGCTTATAGTAATTGGGCTCCATAGATTTTACCTGATTGTCAAAGGTACAAAAAGGTTCAGAACCTCTTGTTTAAGGTGTTATTGAAACCCGGCCATATCTTTTTATTAACATGGTTGTTTTTTTTTTTACCTTTCCTGACATCCCTACACGATCCATTTCTTAAAAGAGAATTAAGGAAGGAAATACTTCTATACATATCAAATCTCTTGAGAGTTATAATCACGAACTGTAAATGGGGTGGGGGGGGGTGGGGAGAGAGAGACAGAGAGAGTTTAAAAAAGCAAACAGAAGAGATGCCCAGAAGGCTAAACTAAAGAGTTCTGAGCAAGAACAGGTCAATTTCTAAATTACTTTCCCCTGCAATCAGGTTAATTGCAGATGCTGGCTACAGATTTTCCTCTTGTATGCAAAATCATTTAATATTGTGCAAATTAAAGGACAAAACTGCCCATTGGAAACCAGGAAGCTTATAATGGTGTGTGCTTGTGTGTCTGTATAACTACATGCTAACATTTTGTTGGAGATTTTATTTATGATTGAGTGACTGATTTCAAAATCCCTCCCTCCCACCCACCCCCGTTCCCCAAAGCTGGTTGCTGGGATATGCTGAAACATTTCAATCTATCACTCTGCTCACACAACATGTTAAAATAAATATCTTTATGATTAGAATAATGGCCTAATTCACACAATATATGCTAAGATCCAATACTGTTTCCGTTTAGCTAACATGTTTTATAAATCTATAGGATATCTGTATTTCCACAAGTTCAAGGAGCTGGTTTTTGTTTTTGTTTTTTTTTGTTTTAGATTCTGTTTCTCCTTTAATCACCTAATTCAAACTGCTATAAAAAATTCTGAAAAATGCCCATCTTTCTATACCCTTTTGTCTATATAGATATCTTTCCTCCAAAATAATCTGGTTATTTATTTATTTACTGGTGTACTTATTTAACCTGCAGAGGTGAGTTTCCATCCTTCCCTGCATTATCTGTGCAGAATTTCTGCTGAATATTTAATAAGAGCAATCAAACCGTTTCACTGAAAGGTGAAAAAAACTTTCTTACTTTTGATTCTGTCCATTTTAAAGCATGATTCTCCTACATTTACCAGGCAGATTCCAAGGCTTATTTTTTGCAGACGTCTTGTTTTCCCTCCCTCTTAAATGCTTCTTGAGAGGAATTCTCCATTCCTCTGAATACAACAAAATACCTTATCCCACCAGACTTGAAATCCTAGGCTTAGAAAACTTGGAACTCAGTCGCCTTCGACAAGACCTAAGCTTAACTCATAGAATCATCTATTGTAATGTCCTTCCTGTTAAAGACTACTTCAGCTTTAATTGCAATAATACAAGAGCAACCAATAGATTTAAACTTAATGTCAACCGCTTTAATCTAGATTGCAGAAAATATGACTTCTGTAACAGAATCATCAGTGCTTGGAATGCTTTACCTGACTCTGTGGTCTCTTCCCATAATCCTAAAAGCTTTAACCAAAAACTTTCTACTATTGACTTCACCCCATTCCTAAGAGGCCCATAAGGGGCGTGCATAAGAGCACAAACGTGCCTACCGTTCCTGTCCTATTGTTTTTCTTTTCTTCTTCCTATATATATATATATATATATATATATATATATATATATATATATATATATATATATATATATATATATATATATGCTTATACCTCCTAATATTTACTCATATATATGTTTATATACTATATAATCTTTTTGTATGATACTTACATATATTGTTGTGACAAAATAAAATAAATAAATAAAACCTTGTTTGTTTGTTTTTTTCCTTCTCCTTCCTTTTTTTCCTGGTTGTTTATCAGATCTGTAAGTAGATATGCTCCGTTCATTGTTGCCGTTGTTTTTAAAAGGTCATTGGGAAATTGACAGTGTTCAGCTCCTATTTGTGCTGCAATGAATGCATAAATGCCTTTTCCTTAAAAGATCTTTCCACCAACAGACATTAGCTGCTTTTATTGCTAATAGTAAGCTTTGACAGGACACTTTCTAAACCAGATTAGAACCTTCTCACAAATTGCCCGACTCTGGGTGACTAACCAATTTCCCCATTCAAACTTAAAATCTTCCCAGGATGGAAGCTGCGAACGCTTTAAATGGTCTATCATAATTAATCCTTAATTCCTGCATTGGAAGGTCATGGAAATCCATAGGTAGATCTAACAGGAATAAGATGAGGTGGGCCTTAAACTCTTGCATTTCTTGAGTCTTGCCTTTTTCAGGCGGGTTTCCAGAAGTGTTTGTTTCAGTAGTGGGATTCAATTTTTTTTTTACTACCGGTTCTGTGGGCGTGGTTTGATGGGCGTGGTATGGCTTCGTGGGCATGGCTTCGTGGGCATGGCAGGGGAAGGATACTGTAAAATCCCCATTCCCTCCCAACTCCAGGGGAAGGTTACTGCAAAATCCCCATTCCCTCCCAACTCCAGGAGATGGTTACTGCAAAATCCCCATTCCCTCCCCACTCCAGGGGAAGGATATTGCAAAATCTCCATTCCCTTCTCACTCCAGGGGAAGGTTACTGCAAAATCCCCATTTCCTCCCGAACAGCTGGGACTTGGGAGGCAGAGAATAGATGGGGGCCAGTCAGAGGTAGTTTTTACTGGTTCTCTGAACTACTCAAAATTTTCGCTACTGGTTCTCCAGAACTGGTCAGAACCTGCTGAATACCACCTCTGGTTTGCTTCCATTATTCATTAGCAATAGTTTGCTAATGCCCAGGCATAGGCAACCAGAGTCCCTCCAGATGAGTATGAACTGCAACTCCCAGCACCCATTATCATGGGCTATGCTTCCTGGGGAGGTTGAGCAACATCTCAAGAGCCATTGGTTGCTCCCTGATGGATTTACAAGCTCTAAACTGTGGATTGATAAATTCTTAGTTGGGATAACAAATCAGTTAGGACCATAGAACAGCATGAGCACTTTAGAAAGGATATAAACAAAATTCCTGAGAAATGTCTTCCAGGTTACAGTGCTTGGATTCACACAATATAATAAACCAAACCTGAACAAAACTCATTTGGAGTGCACCCCACTGACACTTTGTCTGTTAATATAATTTTGGTCAGAACTTTAGACCAGAGAATTTAAGCCAGTAGCTCAAGTGCAGAAGACACTAAACTTCAGAGGCAAATTGGTGATACAGAGTTTTGGTGTTTAAAGTTTATAATTAGCAAATTTGATTGCCCAGAATTTCAGAGCATAAAGGGAAATGGAGTTATTTCTAAATCAAGCTCAAAATAAAATTGTTCCATGATTGTATAAATTAAACAGCTTCCCAACGTTGGGTGATTCAGACCTTTTTTGAAAATGGCTACAGCCATCTGATTTGTAGTACATTCTGCATTTGGACCAGATCAAACAAAACCATTTCTTTTAATTGGGTATCAGGAGAAAAAGAGGCAGGAGAAGGAAGTAGTGCCAAGAGAGACTATTTGGAGACCCTTCCTCATAAAGACCCCACCATCTTATTAGCACGCATCTAGCAGGATGGAAAATAGGTGGAACAATTTTGTTTTGTTTTTTTTAAAAATGAGTTCCTTTTGAAAATATATGAGGATGCTACCATAGTTGATCTTTCCTATACAAAAATGACCTGCGTTACTAAAAGTAGTTGAGAATTTTTTCCAAAGACCATTTTTGTCTTGGCATATTTTGGGGGATGTTTGACCTTGCAATGTTGAACAGAACTTTGCGAGCCAGTTTGGTTAAGGGAAGAAATGGGGAGACTGTAAGTTCTAATATTGTTTAATATTTAATATTTAAATTAAATATTAAATATTAATTAAATTTAATTAATTTAATTAATTTAATTAAATAATATTTAATATTTAAATTCTAATATTGTTTAGTTATTTCATGCTTATGCTTATATATACTGTGTGACAAAATAAATAAATAAAAAATAAAATAAAAAATAATTCCGCCTTAGGCATGAAAGCTGGCTGGGACAATCACTAGGAGTCACTGAGTTCTAGTTCTGCCTTAGGCATGAAAAACGAATGGGTGACTTTGGGTCAATCACTAGGAAACTATGAGTTCTAGTCCCATCTTATCCATGAAAGCCGGCTAGATGACTTTGAACCAAGCACCAGGAGGCAGCGAGTTCTGGTCCCGTTTAGGCTTAAATAGCAGCTAGGTGACTTTAGGCTAGTCATTCACTCTCAGTCCAGCTCACCTTACAGGGTTATTATTGTGGGGAAAATAGGAGGAGGCAGGTGTGTTGGACCTTGAGTTATTTGTAAAAATAATAAAGACGGGATACAAATAAATAAATACACCAATGTAAGTTTGATTTATTTTCTCTATAACCGGGGTGTGTTGAGACACAATCTATAACCCTTCCAAAACCTTGCTAATTAAAATGTTCCCCAAGATATATTTGAAACAGAATCATTGATAATTGAAATTGAAACACCCCTCCCTCTCCACAAAACCTATTACAAAATAGTATTTTGAGCAATGGCACAATATATGGGATTTAGTTCTCTAATCCATGTTTTCAACTGAACCAGAAGTTCACATTACAGATAATATAACCACTGCATAATAATTAGATGTAAGAAACATCCTTGCTGGATGTCCCAGAGGAGATGGTATAGTCAATTGGCATAGAATTAAATTATTTTGCAAGCTCCTTTGTTTGTCCCCCCCCTCCTCCCCTCCTTTCCCCCCCCTCCCCAAAAAAACAAAACAAAACAAAACCCAGAAGTGTTCCAGATAGAAGACACTCAGGTCTTCTGAGATTTGGGATCAGTGATTTGATTTCTTTAAAAACATTGATTAACTGCATGAAGTCATCGAGGTTTTATATCTAAAATGCATAATATTGGAAAGGGACCAATGGTGTGTACAGAAACATCAAGAAGCCCCCCCACCCCCTTCTTTCAGACACAGCGTAGCTTAATAAATATCTTTAGCCTGAAAGAAAGAAAAAAGGCTTTCAATTTCGTATATGCGCTCTTAGGGGGAAAAAAAAAACAGGAAGCAAAATAATGGATATGAGTAAAATCTGCTTGAGATGACCTCAGCTCTGCTGCCTCTGTCAACATATCCATGGTATCTTTCTGGCAACAATACAGATCTGGTTTGTATGGCCTTTTTTTGTTTTGTTTTGTTTTTTTGGCACATTGAGTTCAAAAAGTCTAGTCTGCAGATCTGGGATGTCCTTGAGTTCTTCTGGCCAAGTAGATATGGCTAGATATGGCTTCACTTAGGTTTTTCTTTTTTTCATAAGCTAAGTTCATTTAGGAGGTATCACCTGCTGATATTTCTCTCTCTACGCAGTTGAAAGGAACTGGTGCATCAGCCTGGGAGTTATGATGGTGATGATGATGTTATCCATTCAGTTGTGTTTGAATGTTGGTGGTTCTGTGGGCCAAGTGGTGGTGTCAGCTTTGAGAGGGCTGGTGTCAGCTTTGAGAGGGCTGGGAATAATACTCAGCAAACTGGGATGGCATCTGGTTAGAGAAATTAGGGGCACGATGGCTCAGTGGTTAAAGATGCTGAGCTTGTCAGCTAGAAAGCTCACATCCCAGGTTCGAGACCTGAATGCTGTGTGACGGGGCGAGCTCCTGTTCCTTGCTCCAGCTCCTGCCCATCTAGCAGTTCAAAAGCATGCAAATGTGAGTAGATAAATAGCTTCTACTTTGGTGGGAAGGTAATAGCATTCCATGCACCTTGGCATATAGCCATGACAGTCACATGACCATGGAAGTGTCTTCAGACAATGCTAAGAAATGGAGATAAGCACTGCCTCTAGAGCAGGGGTCTCCAACCTTGGCAACTTTAAGGGTTGTGGACTTCAACTCCCAGAAAAGCTTTACTGGCTGAGGAATTCTGGGAGTTGAAGTCCACAAGTCTTAAAAGTTGCCAAGGTTGGAGACCCCTGCTCTAGAGTTAGACACAACTGGACAGAGGAAACAAAGTAGAACCTTCACCTTTACCTGGTGAGAGAAAGATATCCTACTTAACGATTGGCTCATTTCTGAACCAAATCTTAAGGGGAAGGACTGAGAAAGTGCTTCTTCTAACAGATACCTTTGAAACAAATTAAGTTTAATTTAGAATATGAAGGTACGTGCAATGACTTTGACTTAATTCTACATGCAATCTTATATATAATTATCTGGTTTTTGGTTCTCTGTAGTCTGTTGCAGAAAATCTAGAAAAGGGCATATACGTGTATTTATCACTATGTGGAAAATTATCTAAACTTTTCTATAGCAAGTAAATTTAATTGGAGGACCAAGATAGCATAGCAATAGACATGCAAACCTGAATGATCTACAGATCTTGATGGTTTGAGTACGTCCTGTTGGAGGCCAATGCATTATCTCAACCTTCTTGAGATGTCCCTGGGTAAGGACATACTTCTTATTTATTTATTTGTTTGCTTGTCAAACATGAAGAAGATAACAAGCATAGGTATGAACATAAACATAAACGAAGAATGTAAATACAAATAAATGGGGACAGAGACGGTAGGCATGCTGGTGCGCTTATGCATGTCCCCTTTACGGACCTCTTAAGAAGGGAGTGAGATCCACGGTAAACAGTTTGAAGTTGAAACTCTGAAGGTTTGAGGCTGTAACAACGGAGTCAGGTAGAGCATTCCAGGCGTTGACCACTTTGTTGCTGAAATCATATTTCCTGCAATCGAGTTAGAAGCGGTTCACCTTGAGTTTGTATCAATTGTTTGCCCGTGTACAATTGTGGTTAAAACTGAAGCAGTCGTTGACAGGCAAGACATTGTAGCAGACAATTTTGTGTACTATGCTTAAATAGGACCGTAGGCGGTGCAATTCCAGATCATCCAAGCCCAAAATTTTAAGCCTGGTGGCATAAGGGATTCTATTGTGAGTAGAGGAGTGGAGTACTCTTCTTGTAAAATACCTCTGAACCCGCTCAATCATGTTAATGTCCGAAATCCAGTGTGGGTTCCAGGTGGACGAGCTGTATTCAAGAATTGGTCTGGCAAAGGTTTTGTATGCCTTACTTAGCAATACAATATTACTGGAAGAAGAAACTTCACAAAATTAGGTTAACAACTCTTAGTGCCTTTTTGGCAATGCTTGTAAGGAAAACAAATTGTGTTGTTGTTGTTGGTAGTGGCTAGGGTTAGGGTGTGGTTGTTGTTGGTGGTAGTGAAGAAGCCAATAAACCACAAGAAAGATGCACTAACAGCATGTAACACCCCGTTTTCTTTATAACTACATGAGTGAAGAATGACGTCTCCTCGAAAAGCTTACTTAGCTACCATATTAAAATAATACTTTATTTTATATTTTGCTTAGACCTGTCTATCTTTTCAGTATATAAGCTTGTTGATATAAAATCATATTAAATTCAAATTCTGGTAAAAGCAAGCGTTTTCATCGTGGTAAGGTAAAGGTAAAGGTTCCCCTCGCACATATGTGCTAATCGTTCCCGACTCTAGGGGGCAGTGCTCATCTCCGTTTCAAAGCCGAAGAGCCAGTGCTGTCCGAAGACGTCTCCGTGGTCATGTGGCCGGCATGACTAAATGCCAAAGGCACACGGAACGCTGTTTCCTTCCCACCAAAGATGATCTCTATTTTGCTACTTGCATTTTTTACCTGCTTTCGAACTGCTAGGTTGGCAGAAGCTGGGACAAGGAACGGGAGCTCACCCCGTTACACGGCACTAGGGATTCAAACTGCTGAACTGCCGACTTTCTGATTGACAAATTCAGCATCTTAGCCACTGAGCCACCTCATCCTTGTTTATCGTGGTAGGGGGAAAAAAAATCTTCCTTGCTTAGTTTGCTTTCTTATTCTTTCAATGACATTTGAGAAAGTTCTTTTCTTTTGGGCCTGTGATAATATCATTATCATAGAGTCATGTTTCTAATTTCTACTTCAAGCTCCTGCATTGTTAATGTTAACTCCTATTGAACCCAACTCACAGAAGGCTAACGTTAATTGGGCTTTGTTTTGTTGTTGTCGTTATTATTAATCTGATTTCTACCCTGCCTTTCAGGATAACTTGATCATCTTTTTGTTTAGATTGCAAGCTCATAGTCAATAATCGTGTTTCTTTTGATCAAGAAACCTAAACTGGAAAAAAAAATGTACACTTTTAACTTATATTATTCTATGAAACATGACAACCTGATGGGGCTGTTTAACCTGGGTTCAGGTGTTCTGGACATAAAAACACACACACACTCTTATGTAATAGAGCTTCGTTAATATTAGTCATTAAAAATTATAATGACATTCAGCTATTTCCAAGATAGACAGATATAATTTTCGACCTGCAGTCTTATTTTAAGAATATTCCTTTTCCTCAGGAGGTTTGTGTTTTGGCTACAGGATTTCACTGAGTTAAAAATAATTCTAGTATTTTACTGCATAATTTAAATGTAGATGGTATGGATCAAAAACTTATGTTAATCCCCATATTCTTTAATTCTTTTTTAAGGTAATGACTTTAGCATCTGAAAGTGATGAATGCGCATCACCCAGCTACTTATAAATGAAAAGCCATATTTATCTTTTGTGCGATCCCCATACTGTCCACTTTTCCTGGAATACATCTTTCAAAAACAAAAATGAAGAAGCTTATTAATAATATTATGAACTAGAAAGGAAAAAGCATTCTAGGGTGATACTAATCTCTTACATTTGGAAATAAGTTTTGTTTTAAGGCAAGGTTGGGCTTTAGTTAACATGGCACTATTTAAGTATATTTTTTTTTACCATTTACTATCAAATCTTTATAAAAACTACTGAATTTAAATAGTACATATTAATAGTATCTATGTCATCCATCTATGTTTGCTTTTGTTTATTATAATGCTGTAGAAATACTATCTTCAGTTTTTACTTCCTTTTATTGATAATTTGGATGTCATTTTCCTTATACCACCACATGGAAATTAAATGTGAGTTACTAGAGACCAAATTTCTTTAGTTTTTAAGAATCTGAAAACTTTAAATGCCTGTATACCAATGTAAGAAAAAAAGGAGAATCAATGAGCGAGTAAAAACTGGTTGGATGGAGAGAGAGAGAGAGAAAGAGCGAGGGAGAGAGATATGGATGATGGAGAGAGCGAGGGAGAGAGAGATGGATGAATCGATGGATAAAGCTAGTTAACTAGTGGGTGAGCATGAGAGAGAGAAATGGATGGAGATAGATAGATGATAGGTAGATGATAGATAGATAGATAGATAGATAGATAGATAGATAGATAGATAGATAGATAGATATGGGGAGAGAGGGAGAGAGAGGGGGGGAGAGAGAGAGGGAGGGAGAGGGAGAGAGAAAGAGAGAAGCCTTTGCTAGTCTTATCTTCTGGTAGCTAACTGGATAAGTCCCTGCCAACTTCCTGGCACTTTTTCCAGAAGTGCTCTGCTAATGCCTAACCCTAACCCTAGGACTGAAAAGGGAGGGAGGGCTGTCCCAGAGTCACCAGGGTTAGAACCAGGGGTGAAATCCAGCAGGTTCTGGAGAACCGGTAGTGGAAATTTTGAGTAGTTCAGAGAACCGGCAAATACCACTGGCTGGCCCCAGAGTGGGGTGGGAATGGAGATTTTGCAATATCCTTCCCCTGCCACGCCCACCAAGCCACGCCCGCAGAACCGGTAGGGAAATTTTTTTTGAATTTCACCCCTGGTTAGAACTCTAATCTCTAGCCTAGTTCCTTTAATAACTACATCAAAATGGCTCTCTCTCCGTGTAGGTAAGATTTGCAGAAATAATTAATTGAAATATCTTTCCCTTGATGACTGTCTCCAGCATAGGACCTGGGAGCAGCAGTGTGAGAGGAGAGTTGTTTTCATCTTCAGTTGTGCCCACCGGATGCAGCCTAGCAAGCGACAAAGAAAAGATCAAGGTAGGTGTCTTCTCTTTATTTTCTTTGTTTTTCTGTTTGTGGCTTCCTGGATGCATCTGATGGGATGCATCTAGAAGGGATGGTAAGACACGCCTGGAAACGTGGGCTGGTATTGTATTTCTTCAACGTATCCTAGTAAATCTTCAGAGAATTCTTCTACATCTTGCTCTTTTCTGAATGTCAACCCGTTAGACTCTTCAGTGTTTTCTGTTTTCATATCTTGAGTTTTTCAAATTTTCATTTATTTTTATTTAGCATATGGCGTCTAGAAGAGGTCATGTGGCCACTGATACATAACATTATAAAACACATTACATGTACACACACAAATCAATAGAGGAGATAAAACATTAAATTAGGATAAAGCCATGATAAAATCACCATATGTTGCATCGAGTCGCAATAGGAGAGATATTACAGCTCAGTATCTAAGGAAGCCAACCATCTCACTGCTTCTTGCGATCATGATTGTGATGTGTATTTTAAATGCGATGAGCTTTATTTTGCAACATAAGAAGATGGTTCTGTATTTTAAGTACACATTAATTATTTTTAGAATGTTTAGCTTTTGTTAGTTACAAGCTTTTGTTCGTTACAGGGGTCTCCAAAATTGGCAACTTTAAGATTTGTGGACTTTCCTCAGCCAGCTTTGCTGTCTGAGGAATTCTGGGAGTTGAAGTCCACAAGTCTTAAAGTTTGGAGACTTCTGCCTTAGGACATTGATCACAGAAGCTTATTGCACTTCACCGAGTCTTTATTTTTATGTGATAGTTTTTAATTAAATAGTATCCTTCTTGGACCGTTTCCTCTGTCTCAGAAAGACATAGATTACCTTGGCAATATTTTAAAAGGTAGTGAATGATTAAACAAATATTATTGAGATAAACTGAAAAGAATGCATTCCTTTGTCCAAGGTCTTTCTCTCCCAAAGTTATGTTTTTGAGTGATGGGCATTCTGAATTGTAGCACTTAGCAGCCATACTTCCAGTTACAGCTACCAATGAGTTTGGGTCTCCTCGTCTGTTCATTCATGTTTTGGGAATGGTTTTTTGCTTTCAGGTGGTTGCTTCCAGAGGTACAAACCAGTGATGGAATTCAAATTTTTTTACTACTGGTTCTGTGGGTGTGGCTTGGTGGGCGTGGCAGGGAAAGGATACTGCAAAATCTCCATTCCCACACCACTCTGAGGCAAGCCAGGGACGGTATTTGCCGGTTCTCTGAACTACTCACAATTTCTGCTACCGGTTCTCCAGAACCTGTTAGAACCTGCTGGATTTCACCCCTAGTTCTAACCCTGGTGACTCTGGGACAGCCCCCACTCTTTTGGTCCTACTGGTTCTCCAGAACCTGTCAGAACCTGATGAATAGCATCCCTGGTACAAACTCTCTCTACCTTCTTTTCAAGGAATAATCTCATCAACTCAAGATTTTGAAAAATTACTTAGATACTTGACTTCTGATGCAGCATTAGCAGAATAAGCAGAGGTCTTCATCAAAGTCATTGATGGACACTAAAGTCACAGTAGAAACAGTTTTAGCAAGTCCAAATTTTTTTCTGAATAGACATGGTCTCGTGATCTCTTATTTGCATCTGAGTGATATATGTTTTTTCTCCTCTAATGTTCTACCTCTTCTTTTTCTGCAGACCATATTTTTCGTTTTGCATGTTCTGCTCTCCATATGTAGAGTGTTTCATGTATGGCAGCTTCACACATGGAGACTTTAAAGTTGATTGGTGAATCATCTACTTTAATTTCAGTGGAGCACTCCTCTCTATTTCAAGTAAGCCAAGAATGAATTTAGGTTAAACAAAAGCAAGTTATTCTCTTGACAACCTAAGTTTAATCGGATTCACTTTAATTTCTATGCCTTGAATATAAATACTTTGTTTTCATGGCTCCTTTATCCAATAGAAGCTATTTACCTGAGCAGAGTTGCTAAGATTTAGGCGAGAGAAAATATTTTTCTTTTCTCTCGAAAAATGCGTTCTTTCCTTGAGAACATCTGCTTTTCTGCCCTCTATGGGCTTCCACTTTATAAGAGAGAAAAAGAAAGCAAACCACAGACATATTTTCAGAGTGGAAAAAGTGGTCCTGTATCTCCACAAGTATTTCACCTCTGCAGATTGTGAGTTTGGAT
Organism: Ahaetulla prasina; assembly: GCF_028640845.1. NCBI lineage: Eukaryota > Metazoa > Chordata > Lepidosauria > Squamata > Colubridae > Ahaetulla > Ahaetulla prasina. Next base: position 10,474,041 of record NC_080550.1, read on the forward strand.
TTTGAGGAAAAAGAGAACCGTGCTCCGAAAGTTTCACACTCATGTTTGTGTGCTCATTTTTTGGTAATTCCAAAATATGGTTGAAATAGTCAGTCCGGACTAATACAGTCTTCGACTTACGGCCACAATGGAGCCCAAAATTTCTGTTGTTAATTGAGACATTTGTTAAGTGCGTTTTGCCCCATTTTACGACCCTTCTTGCCACAGTTGTTAATTGAATCACCACCGTTGATAAGTTAGTCACACGGTTGCTAAATGAATCTGGCTTCCCTATTAACTTTGCCTGTCAAAAGGTTGCAAAAGGTGATCCCATGACCTTGGGACACAGCAACGGTCGTAAGTATGAACCCCTTGCCAAGCCTCTGAGTTTTGATCACATGATCGATCATAGAGATGCTACAAAGGTTGTTAAGTGTGAAAAAATGTCCATAAGTCACTTTTTTCCAGTGCTGTCACAAGTTTGAACAGTCTGTAAGAGAACTGTTGTAAGTTGAGCACTACTTGTACTTATCTATGCTTCTTAAATGATATCCATGTGAGTCCATTTCTTGACACACCTCCGGCCTGTTGTTTTGTCTTTTCCATGAGGCAGTGGCTAAACTAGCCACTCCTGTGTTAAGAACTAAGAGGCTAGTTAGAATTTTTTTTCTAGTATTTGATTTAGGGTTAGTGAAAAGGGTCCCCCCCCTCCCCAATGTCTATTTTATATGAATCTGTTGTCAAGGACTCAGGAACCACATCAAATTAGATAGGAACCTCCTCCTCCTCTTCTCTTCCTCCTGCATGGTAGAAAGTTTAGTCCTCCTTTAGTCAAATTCTCCACAGCTTTTCTAAATATGATTAGAGGTCAGTAAATCCGTAATGAAAGCTAGTTTGGTGTTGTGGTTAAAGGCAATGAACCAGTGGTGGAATTCAATTTTTTTAACTACCGGTTCTGTGGGCATGGCTTGGTGGGAGTGGTGTTGCTTGGTGGGTGTGGCAGGGGAAGGATACTGCAAAATCCCCATTCCCTCCTCACTCCAGTGGGAAGGATACTGCAAAATCCCCATTCCCACTCCACTCTGGGGCCAGCCAAAGATGGTATTTGCCGGTTCTCCAAAGTACTCAAAATTTCTACAACCGGTTCTCCAGAACCTGTCAGAACCTGCTGAATAGCAACCCTGCACTGAACTAGAACCAAGAGATTAAACGTTCTAGTCCTGCCCTTGTCATAAAGCCAGCAGGTGATTTTTGGGCCAGTCCTTCTCTCTCAGCTGTAGGAAGAAGGCACTGACTGGTAAAGACACCTCTGAAAATGTTGCCAGAATTAATCTACAGGGACTTGTCCAAGCAGGAATCACGGACTAACTTGAAGGCACCGAAAGCATGCAAACAAACAAACCACAGCAGTCATAGCATGCATTTTCTAAATGTTTGCCTTTACCAGACATCTTCACATTACACATTACTTCCACATTACTTTAGGTTTCTCTTTTTATGGAATACCTCTTGAGCTTATGAAACAACCCTTTTTGAACTTTGAACCAAATGCACTTGTTACAGGCATTCTAACTGTGGCTCAGGAAGAGTGACTATGTAAAAGTCATTACTCCAAAGCCTTATCAGACTGTAGCAAAATAAGGAAACGCACACCGGCAGTGAATTGAAAGGGGAATCTACCCCAAGATAAACTTAATCTAGATCATTCTGGAGGTGCTTACGTCTTAAGACAGCTGTATGCGGTGGCTTAGTGGATAAGAGACGCTGAGCTTGTCGATTGAAAGGTCGGCAGTCCGGCGGTTCGAATCTCTAGTACCGCGTAATGGGGTGAGCTCCCGTTCCTTGTCCCAGCTTCTGCTAACCTAGCAGTTCGAAAGCACGTAAAAAATGCAAGTAGAAAAATAGGGAGCACCTTTGGTGGGAAGGTAACAGCGTTCCGTGAGCCTTTGGCATTGAGTCATGCCAGCCACATGACCACGGAGACATCTTCGGACATCGCTGGCTCTTCGGCTTTGAAACGGGGATGAGCACCGCCCCTTAGAGTCAGGAACGACTAGCACATATGTGCGAGGGGGAACCTTTACCTTTACTTTATGCCCTTCCGTATGTCCGAAGGAAGCACAGCATGTACCAATATCCACAGGCATTTTACGACCTTGCTTGGTAGACTTGTTAAGTGAATCACTGCATGTTCTTAAGTTAGTAGCACAGTTGTTAAGTGACTCTGGCTTCCCTTTTGACTTGGCTTGTCAGGAGGTCACAAAAGGTGTTCACATGATCCGAGGACATCATAAATAGGAGTCAGTTGCCAAGCGTCTGAATTTTGGTCCTCTTATTATGGGGATGCTGCAATGGTCATGAGTAGTCCTAAAGTCACTTGTTTTTCAGCGCCATCATATCTTTGAACCATCATTAAAAGAGTGGTTGTAGATCAAGGACTATCTGTACATAGGCCAGATGAACACTATATCTTCTAACTTTTAATTATTTTTTTAAATGCTTCATAAGTTCATTCATAATTCCAAACAGCTCCTAAGAGCCCCATGACGATGATGTATTATTATTATTTTTAGAAAAAGCATATCGCGCTTTAAACGCAGCCATGAATCAAGGCCACGAAGGGTTAAAAGACAAGATCCATTTTCACCATTATCTTGTTTTCTAAAAATGCCTTTTTCAAAGTCCGTATGGTGACTTCCTTTCGACCTGCTTTCCCATCCTCATCTCTTTGTCAGGCCTGTCACTTACAAAGAATCACTTGACTTACAATAACAAATTCAAAAGACGAAGAGAATATAATCAGTTGATCCATGAAGAACTGGGATAAAGACACCCCATCCACTGCTTTAGTTATCATTCCCGTAGTGATAGTGATATTATTGATGTGGCTGCTATGTTAATTTCTACAGAGGGTGGGGAAAAAGAGAGAATATTTGGAATGTTTATAAAGAGGATTTCAGAGATATTAAATCTCAAAAGTGCAGAATCAATTCCCACATTCTGGAAACAGGTAACAAATTTTCTCCACTCGCGTTGCTACCCATTTTTATGGTGAGCTTTTAAGAACAGTTCAGAAACTTTAGGAAAGAAGTACCAAGTTTTTCTCCCCCTTCCCCTCTTGGGGAAGGGAGAAGAGGGGTAGGCAAAGAAGCTTTAGGAAGAGAAAAATAAGGAAAATTGGAAAGGTTGATTAAATGCTTAAGTTAAAAACTCCAGTGCTCGTATTATCAACAAGTTGCCGCTGGTTTTCCAGGGATTTTGACCAGGTGTCTAAACTTTTCTTCTCTAGTACTTATCTGCCTTTATTCCAGATGATTTCTCCTTGTGTGATGTTTCTGCCCTCCCCCTCCTTTTTTTTTAAATCATGTAAACTGATTTAAAATGTATGCCCGTCATCTTCAGGGATCTCATTTCAGTGGAGATAGAACTTGTGTTACTTGGAATCGATGCTTTAAGTGTCCCTGTGGCTCGGCATTTTGAATAATCAGTCTGCTTCCATCTCTTTTTAACCAAGCCCATCACACACACACACACACACACAATCTCTCTCTCCCTATTTGTCAGCTTTTTTGGATCTTGATTCTGTCTCCTTCTTTCTCCTCCTCTTCCACTTCTTCTTCTTCTTCCTCCCTTTTCCATTAACGTGCCTCAGCATCCCCAAACGAGCTTGCTTTCTCTTTAGAACGCATTGAACTATCATTGTTTATTATAACAAACATTCTCTGCAGCCCCCCCTCCTTTCCAATAATTACTCCACCTTCATTATATAACCCCATCACAAAGAGGCTGTTGAAGGCCCCTGCTTTTGTCACAGATGGGACGTGGAAACCACAACTACAGCGTTCATTCGCGCGCGCACCCCTCCCTTCCGCTCCTTTTCATTTATTAGCCACATCTAACCTATTCCTCAATTATTTCTCCCCCCCTTTTTTTTTTTTTTGCTTGATTGCACCTTCCACCCAGCCTTGCAAGACAAACCCGACCTTTTCAAGTTGCTTTCCTTTTTTTAAAAAAAAAAAGAGGAAAAAGTTATTGGTAATAAAGTACGGTGGATTTGGGGGAGCCCAAAAATAAAACAAAAAAAATATCTAAGGTTTTGAATCTATATTTCCTGATTATTTAAGACCTATAAGGCAAAGAAGCTCCATGGCTTCTCTCTCTCTCTCTCTCCCCCCCCTTCCTTCCCCGCCTGTCCTTTCTTTCGTTCCTTTTTTTTTTCCCCTGGAAGTTTAATTACCGTATGCTAATTTCCTTGCCTACTACGTGATTAATTAAAATCATATTTTCATAATCATTTGGCAGTAGTATTGTCTTCCTACCATCGTGATCTTCCCTCTCTCTCCCTCTCCCTCCCTCTCTCCTTCTCCCCTTCCCCTAAATAGTGTATGTAAATAAAGTCAGCCTTAATGGAAAGCATCAAAATGCAACGCCGAAGACCTTTCTGTATTTGCGTGCGTGCGATTGGCAACATAACTGCTTATTTACATTAAATACGCCACAAGGTTACAGTGCGGATCAACGTCACTTTATCGTTGATTACTTCTCTTAAGCGCCCGGCTTTTGGGTGTGTGGGGGGGTTTGTTGCTGCGTGCGATCCTGCGGGCCGCTCGTGCTTCCCTCCGGAGTTTTTGCAAAGAATCGGACTTGAAATAGTTTGCAAGAGCAGGTAAGAAGCCGGGCTGAAATAGTCGTGAGTGCGTGTGTGTATATTATGTGTGTGCATTTCTTTCGGTGTGTCCCTTTTCCTCCTTGCTCGCTTCCCGTCCTCCCCCCCACCCCCGCTTTTCGTTTCTCTCTCTCTCACCCCCCTCCCCTTCTCCTTAAATAGAGAGAGAGAGCCTTCGGGTTTGTTTAGGGAAAAATGACAGGGAGGAAGGTTGGTGTAAGCTAGGATCCGAAGCAGTAGCGGCGGTGGCAGCGGCGGCAGCAGCAGCGGCGGCGGCGGCGGGCGGCTTGGGGTGGTGGTGGCGCGGGGAGGGGGGGTAGATCTTGGAGGAATTGCTGGGTTGGAATAAGTGTGTTTACACGGGGCTCAAGGTCATGCCCAAAACGGCTCGGTGTTAAACGCTTCCTCCCTCTCTCCTACCTGCCTAACCTGAGTTCCTTAGGCAGGGAGGGGAGAATGGGAAGAGGAGCGGGGTGGGGGGTTGGGGGGGGCGGGGGGAAGGCGGCGAGCAGGCGGCGAAAATGGACGATCGCAGCCGGTTCTTTGTAGATTATTATATCAAGGGTTCGGCATTTGGCTCATCAAAGCTAAATGCCGCAAGACCTCTCCGGTTGCCGCGAATTGCGCCAAGATGACAATGGATGGAGCTTGTGTCTCTGTATATATGTGTGTGTGTGTCTGTTTGTTTCTCTCTCTCTTTTTTTTAAAACGGTACAATGCATTTTTTACCTACCCGAGCGGGAGCCGCGAATGCCTTGCCAGGTTGCCTGATCGCTATCAAGGAAAAAAACAACAAGGGGGGGGGGCGAGAAAGCGAAGGGCTCCAGATCTCTTTGGTCCTCGGGACGGGCTCCCCAGATCGAAGGGAGCCAGGCCGGGGGTAGATCTGGGAGAGTTCCCCTTGGCCACTTTTTCTCTCTCTCTCTCTTCTTCTCTCTCTCCCCCCCCCACGCCATCCCTCCTCCGTTTCCAGCCCCAGCAAATGATCAAGTCAATCATGTGGGAGATATGCCTCATTATTCATTGAACACAATCTTTTGCAACGCTTCGCTTTACGTGCCGGACTTTTCTGGGGGCTTTTTGCATTAAAACAAACGGGAAGGTAAGGAAAGACAAAAGGGACGGCGAAGGGTCCTCCGCCCCTTCCCCCCCAGATATTTATTCCTTTTGGAAGAAAAACAAGAGAAAGAGAGAAGAGGAGGGATCTCAGAGTTATGATGGGGAGAATTATTTTTAAGTAGGGGTGCGCATCCCCCCCGCCCCGCGTTATCAAAGTCAGCTAGGAGTAATTGTCTCCCCCCTCCTCTTTTTTTTTTTTTTTTTGCATCCTCGCAACGGGGCCTGCGTGATTAAAAAATACAGTATAATTAAATATCCATAGCAGTGACGTTTGCGAGTCGAGTCTGTCAAGGGAGAGAGAGAGAGAGAGGAAGAAGAAAAAAAAAAAAAGCGGAGCCAGAATGAAGGCAGCGAAGGAGCCATGGCAGGGCGCTGTAGAACTTAGCCTAGAGGCCGGCACCGGCGCCTTCCCTCCGTCCCTTTTCAAAATCCGTTACTTTCCAGGGATTCGGGGAAGGGCAGGAAGTAGAGGAGGGAGGGAGGGAGAGGGGAGCAGGAGAAAAGGCAGAACTTGAGCCGGCTTTTTCACCAAGCGGGGAAGATTTAGGAAGAATTCACATCGCGCTTCTCCCTCCCTCCCTCTCCCTCTCTCTCTCTCTCTCTGCCCAGCCTCGCGCTTAAAGTTGGCCAGAAACTTTAGGGTCGGGAGAGGAGACGAAGGGGTTCCCTTCTTAATCTTAAATCAAAGCCTCGCTGCGGGGAGGCAAAGTTTTGCAAAAGTGAACTCCTTCCTCGCCCGCTTGGGCGAAGAGAGGTGGGGGGGCTCGGTTTTTTTTAACAGGAGAGGGTTGAGAGAGGCTCGAGCCGGGATGGGAAGGTCCAGCGGCGGGAGAAGCCCCCTTCCGCGGTTCCCCGCGAGATCGCCGCCACCCGGAGGGTCCCCCCCAGTGCCTCCCACGCCCCTTCCCTCGAGCTGAGCGTGTCTCAAAACTTCTGCCGCGCTCTCGGGGCAGTTTTAAACCAACCATGTCGGGTCGGGCGGGCTCCGTCTAATCCCGGCCCCCGCTTCTTCCTCCTGCCAGACGCGCGCCCGGGCTACAGGCTTCGGATTCAGCGCCCTGCATTCACACACAGGCCGGCGCGGGGCGGGGCAGAGCGAACCCTGGGGCGGGGGGGGCGGGAGGGGAGACACAGAGAATGCGCTTTGCACTTGTCTTTCAGAGCGGTTGAAAAGCTTTCTAGCAAAACTAGGAAGGCGGAGGAGGGGGAAAGAAGAGGAGGAGGAGAGTGCCCGAGGTTTCCCCCCTTCCTCCAACACCCCCCTCCCACCCCGACATGGAAAGCAGGCACCTGCCAGACAGACTGCCCGGGCAGGGGAAAGGCGCGATTTCAAGTAACAGGTTAATAGAGGAAAAACTTGGCTTTCTGGGGAGGAAACGAAGCAAAAACAAACCCGCGCGCTCGGGCTGGCGGCGGCGGGCGGGCTGGGGGTTGGGATGGGGGGGTCGCGCTCAGGCGGATTGGTTGCTGCAAATAAATTAAGTTGAAGCAGCGCTGTCTTCCAACTGGGTGGTGGGAGAAGTTTGATTTCGAAGTGTTGGGAGCCTGGGGAGGGGGCAAACGGAAGAGCGAGAGAGAGCGAGCGAGCGAGCGAGAGAGTTTTCTCCAGTGGGGGGCAAATTTAGTGGATCTATCACCTCCTCCAGCCTGGAATTTTAACTAATTTTAATTTTAACCTGAAGATCTGAAAATATCCCTAAAAATCATAAATCATGCTATATATATCATACACATACACGCACATACACACACACATGTATATGTATATGTATATATATATATAGACACACACATATGTATATGTATATATATATATAGACACACACATATATAGACACACACACACACCAACCCTAAAAAGTTATTTAAGACGGACGAACTCACACCCTTTCTAAGTCTGTGCCTGTATGTGTACATAGATTGGTAGAGAGACACACGCACAATTACACATCCAGAGGCGCCGAGAATGCTTTGATGGTTAAAGTAGGAAAAATTCCAGCTCTTAACTTCCAGGCCATCTGTTGCCTCGACTTCGTAACGTGGAACGAAAGAGAAAGAAGGGGACTTGGAAGCGGGCAACTTTTACGCGGTGGAGAAATAGATTGCCGATCTGTGGGTGCGCGCCGGTCTCCGGGACTCTTTGCATTAAGGCAGAGAGAGAGAGAGAGAGAGAGAGAGAGAGAGAGAGAGAGAGAGAGAGAGGAAAGAAAGAAAGAAAGAAAGAAAGAAAGAAAGAGAGTTCAAAACAGAAGAAAAGAAAGCGAAACGGATTATCCGAGATCTGAATTAAGCTGCGGGGAAGGGAAGGGGGGCGAGTACGACGGCGGCATACCATCAATTCCACGGGAGATGGAATACGTGGGTAGGTCCTCCCTCGGAAGCCCCGGGAAGGAGTGGGAGACTCGTTATTTATCCATTTAATTTACTTATGTTTTAAAAATCTACAGGGGGTCTCGGCGGGGTCCTTTAGGGTGCCCGCAGGGGGGTGTCATTGTTGTGAACCTCCCTTTCTCTTTGTGAAGCGGAGCTTGTTGTGTCTACAACGGTGTCTAGGTGGAGAGGGGGGTTTGTCAAGCGCTTCGTTTTCACTTTAGCTGCTGCCCAGGAGAGCTGCTGTAGCGGCGGCGTCGAGGAGGGGAAGAGAGGGGAGAGAAGGGGAGGGGGCCAGGCCGGAGACGAGAAGGAGGCGAAGTTTGCCCGCCGCTTCCGAGATGCGCGCCCCGAAGACAATGAGGCTCAGCTTAAGAGAAAGGAGCGCGCCGGAGCCAGGGACACCCCGCGCGTCTCTCTCTCTCTCACCGGCCGGACCGGGTCTCTACTTCCCAAGAGCGCTCTTTGGAACCACCACCCCCCACCCTTTCTAGTTGCCCCCCCCCCCCCGTCTCCCTTCTGTGCAGTTTAAAATAATTCCAACAGGGGCGGTCTGTGCTGAGCTGAGCGGATTCCTCCAAGTCTTTTCTCGCTTCAGTCGTGCGTTAGTGGGAAAAGGACCAGGTCTCTCTCTCCCTCTCTCCCTCTCTCCGTCCCTCTCTTTCCGCTTGTCTAGGCGTCTTGGGCACCGCTTCTTTTAAGTGTCCCCGTGAAGTTGAGCAGCCCCTTCTGCGCTCCGTTCGGGCTGTCTAGAGCGGGGCGTCCTTGCCTCTCAACCTTCCTCCCGCCTGAAAAAGTTCTCCAAAAGGATGGGCGCGCAACGCCTCTCCGCATCAGAAGACGCTTTTCTTCTCTAGTTTAATATTAGCCGCGGTATTTTTAACCCACTTCCACCGGATTTGGAGTCTTTATGGAAAGTGGTCCTCTCGCCCCCACCCTCGCGTCGCTGCTCTTCCCTTCTGTTTCCCTCTCTCCCTCTCTCCGTCCCTCTCTTTCCGCTTGTCTAGGCGTCTTGGGCACCGCTTCTTTTAAGTGTCCCCGTGAAGTTGAGCAGCCCCTTCTGCGCTCCGTTCGGGCTGTCTAGAGCGGGGCGTCCTTGCCTCTCAACCTTCCTCCCGCCTGAAAAAGTTCTCCAAAAGGATGGGCGCGCAACGCCTCTCCGCATCAGAAGACGCTTTTCTTCTCTAGTTTAATATTAGCCGCGGTATTTTTAACCCACTTCCACCGGATTTGGAGTCTTTATGGAAAGTGGTCCTCTCGCCCCCACCCTCGCGTCGCTGCTCTTCCCTTCTGTTTCCCCTCTCTCCCCCCTTTCCTTTTTCTCTTTTTCTCCCTCCACCTCTCCAATCTTTACCCATTGTTCAGAGTTTGGAAGAACGTTCCTCAAGTACCAAAGGGAGGGGACCTCCCGTCCTCTCCCCCCACCTCCGCATCTTTTCAACTCCATCCTGATTTGAGGTTGAAATAGTAAACCTGAACAAGGGAGGTTTGGGGGGGGAAAGCAGGGGAGGTGGGGGGCAAAGACTGACCGGTGGTGAATGACACGTACAGCTGTAATTAACTTCAAGATGCTGCACGAAAGCACCAATCCGTACGGGTGACTCGGTTGGCTTCACACATCTGTCCTGTGCAGGGAGCTCTGGATCTCTACTTTTTAAACCGGATCGCCCATTTCCCTGAATGATTCGCTACTGATCCGGGAGCCGAATTGCATAATTTGGATTCTTCCCCTTCCTCCCACGCGCGAAAGAAACTTGCTGGCAAAACCAACCCCAGCTTGACTCTCTAGAGGTCCCTCGAACTCAGCTCCTTCTGTCTTCCGCGATGATTCAGGGGGCAGACCTAATTGAAAAGTAAGTGACCTGCAAAATAATAATAATAATAAAAATGCGTGCCTAGGTTGTGCGAAGGGAAGCGGGGGTGGGGGGGGATGGCATAGCTGCTGTTGGTGTCATTTGGAGGGATCTTAGGCTTCAAGGGAGCGGGGGGGGGGAATGTTTGCTTTTTGCTCTGCTTTTTCTTCGTTCCTTCCTCCATGCAAATTAATTTGGGTCCCCCTCTTACCTGTTGTGAACCTATTGGACCGTTAGGATGTGGGTGTAGAGAGGCTGTGTGCTTAAATCCAGTGGTCGCTGGGGGACATGGGCGCTAGACTCAGCTGCTACTGTGGGGGACGTGGGAGGATATATTTTTTTGGTGTGAAAACCTTGCCCCCTTTCCAATAGTTTATAAAGAACGGTGGGAGCTCCCAGGGCTGCCTGCTTGTCTGCAGAATTGTTATTTGGATTTTAATAGAATATCTAAATTCGGACAAAAAGCCAAAAGAAGAGCATTTTAAGTATTTATGTATTTATATCTATATCTCCAAGGAGTTGGTTTCTAATTGCTTGCCTTTCACCCTCTCCCCCCCCAACTCCCATATTCACAACTAGTCAAGAGTTAAAAATTATTAACCATGGGCATTTACGATCGATGCCTTTGAATTCCTACCCTGTGTCTTCCATCGGGGAGTTGTTTACAAAATGCTGTGATGGAAATGTGATTTTTTAAAAAACCAATCAGCCCCCCCCCCGTTTGAAAAGTAGGGTATTTAAAACTGCCTTTCCACAAGGGTGAGGGGGGGGAATCGGGCGTGCGTGTGTATGTTCATACATCATGCCCGGGATGCAATTGATCCGAAGTGTGAACCCAGCTAGGGTGCAGTTATGTGGGTCTCTGGGCTGAAGGCCGTTTTAGTTATGATGTCATTTTTGATGGTGGAGAGTGAATGTCTCCAGATTCTACCATTAAACGCTTGGCTAGTCTGCTGGTAATGGTAGCACTGACATGTTTGGTCTTTGACAAGCCTGATGCGCCCTAGGAATTAACTTCTTCACTTCCTGGTGAAGGAGAGAGAGCTCTCCAGCTTGCAAATTTGCAACAGCAACTGCACTTCTGTGAACAGCCGTAGCAGCATCATTATCTCGGGGCTTTGATCAAAAGGAATAGCTACCCTAAACCCAGAAAGGTAGTGCTTACTTCTTCTGAACATCTGAAGTTCATGTTAGCCTCTTTGGTGGATAGTTCTTCTTTTCAGTTTGGAGAATTCGAGATATGGGGAATCATTTCTTAAAAATAAAAAACAGGGGAAGCCTAGATGAACATTCTCAGCAAGCATATCATCCAAGCTTTTGTTTTCTTCTTCCGAACGCTGTGTTTGCTTGTTTGTGTGTCTCCTTATAATAATTAATAGGACACGTTTTCCCTACCAACATTTGCAAGTGAAATGCCTCCAGATAATTGGAAATATATATATATTTGCTGCCATCTGATCTATCTCTTTAAGTTAGCTGGTCTGAAATACCTTAATTTAAAAACAACAACAACAACCCAGTTCCTCCATCATTTCAGATATCAGTCAGTGGTTTTCCTCACTGCACACACACACACACACACACACACACACACACACACACACGTGTGTGTGTGTGTGTGTGTGTGTGTGTGTGTGTGTATTTTGGCTATGGCTTCAGGGTTACGGTGTCATTGACTGCTTTAAAATTGCATTCAGTATTTATTTTTATTTACTGCTCTGTTGATACTAAAAACTTCTGCATGTGGGAGCAGATTTATACTTACGTTAGACTTTGCCCGAAATTAGAGTGATGCCTTCAAATTATTTCTACCTAAAAGCAATGATTTGTCAGGAAGTTAGGAAACTGAATTTGTAGAGCAGGCATGGTATGTGTTGAGATATCCTGCAATATTGGGATGTGAGAAAAGTCCTAAAAGTCAGGAGACTTAAGTTCTCAGCACTGTTAGTTTTCTGTGGCTTAGTTGCAACTTGCCCCAAATTGTAAGATGTAATGAAATTTTGCTTTCAGCCTAGGGAAGATACCATAATACCATCTTCTTTATAGGACAGATTGTGTCTTTATTTTGCAGCCGTGCTGTGAGCCAAACTGGTTATATTTTCAAGAAAGTAATATGACAAATGGGATTGTTTACATGCCATGCAAATCTCAAATCACTAGTCTCTTTGTAATGGAACTGGCCCATCAAATCCATCAGAGTTTTAATCAGCTCTTCACTTTTTCTTAACAAACACAAATTTCCCTTAAATGAAAATAAATTTGCCCCCACTCACTCCCTTCCACCCTTCTCTGAGGATTACTTTGGGGTTAATATGTATGTCAAATATCACACAGGTGTCTTTGGATATGATATGAATCTGATATGAAAGGACTGGATTGAATTAACAGGCATTTTATAAAAGGCAAGAACCAAAAGCACACTCAAGTTTAAAGGAGCCTTTCTTAACAAAATGATTTAACCTTATTTGCTAATGTTAAAGTACCTGCTTTGCCAATTCTATGGATTTCTGGATAGAGGTGGCTAAAATTAGACCTTTAATAAAAAACAGAAGGACTGGAAGTACATTTTAAAAATACCTCCATTCCCACTTACAAGTTTCTTGCGTTAACAGTATACTTTTAGAACAGAAAAACTGAAAAAAATCAAACATGTCTTTTTGATTAAAAAATAAAATCCGAGGGGGCTAAATTTGCTACAGTAAATTCCTTCGATAAACTGTATTTGTTGGAGGAAAAAAATGGCCATCAGTTCATAAATAAAATGTTTCTGTAACAATGGGTAACTTCAGGAAGGGAGTAGAGTAATGAAAACTACAAGTCCTTCAGTTTTATGAAAGACTCAGTTGAAACACCAAGATTGAGTGTTTCTGGATACAGGCATGGAAAACAGAACTTATAAAAACCTACAATGCTGGGGAAGAACCACACTTCAGTCATAAGTCCATTTTTTTGATCTGGTGGGGACTTGATAGGCATCTTGGCATGAATTGATGCTATCTGTCCATTTCTTCAATTTCAGTGGGAAAAAATAATACCCCTCAAGATACCGCTAGAGCGATAAGAATAGGTTGAGTTAGCTACAGGATATGAAGCATCTTTTTTTCATCCCCCCTCCCCCCCGTGATTCACATTAAAGCTAATAATGTATCTTTCATTCAGGTGAGAAAAATGTGCTATCATTTCCAAGTTATAGTACTCTTGGTGTCTGAATAGCAAACATCTAAGAGTGGGTTTAACAAAACTGAGGAGTCTAGTAGTCCAAAGCTTTGTCGGATTTTGTAACCAGCTTTTGGGGTGGCTGAATAACCAAATGGATCTCTAGGAAAAGCTTTGAAGAAAGTAATTAGTAAACTACTTATCTTCCCATCTCAGGTTGAAGCTTGCTAAGGAGATTCTTCCACATGCTTGTTTAGAAGCAAGTTTCAAGTCTGTGCAGTGGCGCTGACTTCTAGTTAGGGTGTTTGCAAGATTGCAATTTTACTTTGTTTAAAGTGAGTTTTTAAAAAGTGCTGCATGAAAAATCAGTCTTTTTAGGCCTGTATTTGTTCAAATCAGCTGGGACCAGGATGCATTGTTTGGTCATTATATTGGAACACTTGCCAGCCACATCCAGAAAATGATTCCAGCATATCCCTAATGATTTCAGAATCGGGGTCCTAAACATTTTGTACTCTCCTTGATAATCTGTGGTAGACTTTTAAACTAAGAAAAAATAGCATGCGTTAAAAAGAGATTAACACGATAAACTCTACTTTGTTACCCATTGTAATTTCTGAGAAAAACAACTATCTATCAGTGTTGCAGAAGCAAACATTAATAATGCTTAACCTTAGCATGGCCACAGCTGGGTGACTGAGTAGGTAGGTAACCATGTAAGTGCATCTCTGTTTATTTCAAATCCATCTTTCCTATTTCATGTTTAAGTCAACAGATAAAAAAGATCCACTGGTTCAAGTAAAATTTGGCATTGTCCCCCTCACCTCTAGGGTTTAAGGCAAAATAATCCATGGAAAATATTTTTAGCCGAGTTGCTGAAAATTGAAGGTATCCAAGATCAAGGCGATTTTTGAAAAGCAGACCCCTGCTGTTATTCCTAATTATTCAGAGTGGAAGAGAAAGCTACGTCATGTTGCTGGAATTATAGAGCAAAACCATATTGGATTAGAAACTCAAACTGCCAGATTCTGTCCAAAGAACATGATGCCAATTTTGTTAAAGCTGTGTTTTATATTTTGGTAATATGGCTGTAATCTGGAGAATCACTTCAGGTGTATCCAAGGGGAAGGGAATACATTTTAAAAATAAAATAAAATTGGGCATTCATAGGGGGATTTTATTGCTTTGAACAGAAGGATCATCAAATCATTTTGCAGCTTGTTTTGAAGTTGCAATTTTAGAAGAAGTACTTGGATCTGATGGGACTTGTGTTTAAGGAAGGAATGTTCAGATTTATTATGAGTACCAATAGTTACCGCATGGTTTTCTACTGCCCTGCTTTTAATCAACTATCAATATTTATCTGCTTGTCCATCTGCCTTTCTCTACTGCTTTTATATGAGAATCTCGCTGTCTCAGTGGTTGCTCTCAGATGGAAGAGGAAGCAAACGGGATGTGTTTGTGTGCAAATCATGTCTGAAATGATTTGTACCTAATGTACCTAAAAGAACTCAATACGCTGCAAAGTTCTTAACAACAGAAAATAGTTTAGACAAACTATTGCAAGCAAACATAAACCAGCTAAATTTAAGCAAGTCTAAATACCATTCATTTCAGCAAGATTGAGTTCAGAGCATCCTTGGTTTCCCCCCCAGAAATTAACAGCTCTCCAAAGGGTTTAACTTGGGCACAAATATGTTGGATTCGTAATTTGGTGTAATTATGACATATTTACCATGAAAAGGGCTTTTATTCTACTCAGGAGGCATTTTTTCAATTCTTTTCCCATGTCTAGGTATCTATGGTATGTAGGCTTTTTGGTGCAGTCCTTCAATGAGACAACACAATTGTTTTGATGCTTTGTGGTTCGTTTGATACAATTTTCATGATTTAGTCCATGCCCTCCAAATACTTCTAACTCTCTTGCATTTTGACTGGAAAACTGGGGATGTGATCAAGACTCGGACATGATCACCTTGTATTTTTCAGTAGAAGCTTATAACCTTTGCAAGTCACCACTAGGGAGAAAGATACCAATCAATAATGGGCAAAATCATTCCTAAGCAATATTTTTTTTTCCCTCTTCAATTTTTCAGTCCAGGGATTTCCTAAGTCTTAACTCAGACTCCAACTTTGTGTCGCTTCCGGTACTAGTTACGAAATGAATGATATTTGTGGCAGCTTGCTACTCCTTATAAAAATAATGGGAAAACGGGAAACAGGAGTGCTGCACACAATCCTTACATATCCCTGTTAGCATTAAATACTGGAGGATCCTTTCAGAAGTAACGGATAGAAGCTTATCAAAAGAAGAGAGCCAACCTGGAATTAAAGGGAAATTTCCTGACAGTGAGAACAAATTAACCAGTGGAACAGAAGTTGCCTTCAGAAGTTGTGGGTGCTTCATCACTAAGGCTTTTAAGAAGAGATTGGACAGCCATTTGTCTGAAATGGAATAGGGTCTCCTGCTTGAACAGGGCATTAGAGTAGATGGTCAGGGAAATGATAAAACTGCAGAAAACTTTTTTTCCTCTTTTTTTGGGGGGCAAAAACGTGACTGATATATGAGACCGGCTGGCCTTTTTCCCCCGTCCTGAAAAGTTCTTACATTGATGAATCTACAAGCATGTGCAATGATTAGGCGTCATTTTGATATACGGCAGTATCCCGGTCTCTATAGGCGTGCATTGACATTTCCTTCTGAGCTGCGTGATGGAACTAAATAGGGAGGTTGAGTGGTGCTTCAAGAGGTTGCTGGTTCTGCCTTCCCCTTTTTCTTCTTTTCTTTGGCATTGCATTAAAGGACATAATGCAGTGGAGGCATTGAACGAAAAGCTGAAGGATTTATATCAGGGAACAACCGATTTGAATCCCTAATTTAAGCAGGTCTGCACCGAAAATCTTCATGCTGCTCTGTTTTTTTTTTTAAATTATTATTATTTATTGTGGAGTGAAAAAGGCCGCTAATTTTTTTTTTTTTTTAGGGAGAGTTGTGTTTTTAAAACTGTCGCTTGAAAAATTATCTGTATCAGCTGAAGCCTCCGATATTAGCAGAAATGTTTTGAAGAAGGAAACTGAAACATTCCTGATGTTGGTATCACCCATTGCCCATATAAAACGTTATCTTTTGTTGTCAAAAGTGACACATAATAAGTCTGTCTTCAAAAGCAAACAAAGTAAGGCTGCTTAATTATTCCTGAACCCTTAATTCGGTAGTAAAACCACTACCTGATGAAATACAATTCCCAGAAGCTTGATTATATAAAAATTGCCATAAAGATATTTTTAAAAAGAGTCAGGGTTTTTATTATATATGATGCTTTGCCTGCGTTTATTCAAATGCATTTTGTCTACAGGAAAAAAAAAACCTTAATCAGTTGAAATATTTACAGCATACAATGTATAGCCTAATAGGAGGAGAGATGTCTATGGGGAACCAAAAATCAGAAAGACTGATGGCATATTTCAGACTAAAATATTTTATTAAAAGACTTAAGCTTGTCCATTCAAGTGGGCTGTAACCCATGAAACTTTGTGCCTTTTAATAAAGCATGTTAAAAGATGCTACCAGGCTCCTGATTTTAATGTAGCATAGTGATTTTTACCTAGCTGAATCACAGGTGACGTCGTCAGGTTTATGGATCAAAGATGGAGAATCTATAGACCTCTAGATCAGTGGTAGTCAACCTGGTCCCTACCGCCAACTAGTGGGCGTTCCAGCTTTCATGGTGGGCGGTAGGGGTTTTGTCCGATATTGAAGCACTTTCCTTTTTTAAAAAATTTAATTGACTTTAAAAAAAAATTCATAGCATTATTTAAAAACATTTTCATTAGGTTTTCATAAAATTCCCCGTGACAATTTAAATTTCTGAAAATATACTGTTTGTATCGCCCGCGCATAAATTTAGTTCATGTTACGTAAATGAAACTAAATGGCGCTATAGTGCGACCGCAAACAAAAGAGCCTTGTCCAATAATAGCTCGCGCATCTCCCCCCACACCACCCAGCTGTAACAGACAAGCAGAGCTGGTAGCTTGTGCCCCCCCCACCCCGCAACCAATCCACGATGCGCGAGAGGCATGCGCAGACAACAATACACTTTATAAATCACCATTACTGTGGAACCGGTGGGCGGTTAGAAAATTATAGTACTAACAGAGATACAAAAGTGGGCGGTAGGTATAAAAAGGTTGACCACCCCTGCACTAGATGTTGGCCATATTAGGTGGAGATACTTGGAGTAGTTATTCAGCAATACCTGAGGGTCATCTATTCCTTTTTTTTTTAATTTACATTTATATCCCGCCCTTCTCCGAAGACTCAGGGCGGCTTACAGTGTATAAGGCAATAATCTCATTCTATTTGTATATTTACAAAGTCAACTTATTGCCCCTCCAACAATCTGGGTCCTCATTTTACCTACCTTATAAAGGATGGAAGGCTGAGTCAACCTTGGGCCGGGCTTGAACCTGCAGTAATTGCAGGCTGCTGTGTTCTAATAACAGGCTTCTTACCAGCCTGAGCTATCACGGCCCACGGTAATTCCTGTAATGGAATTACTTCAGAGACAGTGGGGTAAAGTGCTGCCTAAGGAACAATCCGATAAGAGAGGCCCACAGCTGTATAACGAGCGGAAAAAGACATTCTGAATGGATCATCCTTAATTTATCAGATGTAAAAAGAGAAGGTGGGAGATTTGTACTTTCAGACTTGTAAGATTCGTTAATGTCTAGGAAGAGTCTCAATCATTCAGATTGTGGTTGTCTCAAAAGGCTTTTTCCAAAAGATGTCTGGAATTTCTTGGGGTTTTTTTTTTTCTATTTAAAACATTTCGCTTCTCCTCCAAGAAGCTTCTTCAGTTCTGAACGGAAGAACTAAAGAACCGAAGAAGCTTCTTGGAAGAGAAATGAAATGTTTGCAAGGAAAAACCAAGGAAATCTAGTGGCCTTTCAAAAAGCCCCTTCTTTGTCCTTTGGGACAAGATTTGTTAATGTAGTAGCCTTATAATAAAATAGAATTAGCTCATGAACACATTTCCCCTCCGGTTATCCCTGGGAAGGGATGACAATTCGGCAAATATGGCAAAGGCCTTGTTTCAACCCTATCACATATGAGGCTCCCCCTTTCATTTTTATATTTGGATTCAGCATACAATATGCTTGTATCTTTTACTTTTCTCTTTTATGCTTGTGTACAATAACCAAAATTTTATCCCTTGGGAAGAAAAAAAATCTGCATTTCCTGCCATGCTTTCACAAAAAGAGATTTGCAGACAAAGTGCCATTCTTTCAACTGTTTTATTTTTTTTTATCTGTTTCAATTTTGTAAAGTGAAGTTACAACCAAATAACCAGAAGACACCTTTTCATTGGATGTAGACATTTGGGCAACCTTAGAATCTGAACGGAACTAATGGAGAATTTCTCCTTCCCTTTGTAAGGACTAGATGGGTAATAAAGCATATGAGTTAAAAGGCTACGCAAGTGATTGGTTAGTAAGCTGAGAGCTTCAGGAATGATTTGGAAATTCTGGCCAAGGGACAATTCAATTATTCATTTGTTGGATGTACGCTTGGAAAACAAAGTTGGTCGTCTTCTATTAATTTTTCCAACAACGTGCTTAGTAGAAGAGAAGAGCATATTTCTTAATTTGGCTGTTCCAAATATCAGAGATTAAGTTGCTTTCTTTGTTGTAATTGATTGTCTTTTACAGATGCTTTTCAGAAAGGACACTGTTGTCCTGCTGAGGCTCATGTATGACAGCTGCTTATAATTTGGGATTATAAACTCCATCGGAGATCTAAAAGTAACTAAAGTTACGAGGAAGCATGGTTGCCTACTCAGTACAGATCTTAGAGATGGGTGACCTGTGGTGGCCTTGGTAACTAATTCTAATTAATGAAGTGTTGGAGTATGATTTAGAGGCATGTGCTAAGCAACTTACAGTAGTGTGGTTATGCGTATGTGGAATAAAATTTGCGTGCCACAAATTAAATAAAACCTCCACACATGACAAAGAGAAAATAGGGAGTCATAGCCGGGAAGTATATAATTATAATAATGACCTACTCTCTCTTGCTGTCTCTCATTAGCATCTTAGAAAAAGGACTAAAGAGCGATCACATTGCTTGATTCCAGATAAAAGTCTAACAATATTGAAGGCTGAATTGGGAGGGTGTGATGTGGGAAAGGGATGGGCATCGTCTATTCCACTAAATTTTAATAAGCTTTTTTTAAAAAAAAAAAAAAAACTTGGAACAATAGTAAGTGCAGTGTAACTTGCAGAAGAAGAACCAGCAGGTGGCCAGCAAACTAAAATGGCAAGCAAAAGGTTTTGTTTGTTTTTGTTTTTTTAGTACAACATCACGATGCGGATCTGCGCAAAATATTTGAAAGAGGGGCAAAGTAGACTGGCGGTGTGGCGTTCCTTGAAGAGTTAAGGAAATTCCACCCTCGAAAAAAAGGGTTGTGTGGCTGCTACAAAGGCTGTCTCCTGCTGTCTGAGCATCGGTGTCCATGGCCAGCTCTATCACTTTCCTGGCGGTATCGACAAAAGTGTTGCCTGTGGATATACACAGGCAGGCCACTAGGGTAAGCTTTTGAAGCGGCTACATGAGAGGGGCTCTTCATTCATGTGAACACCCTTTGTGTAGCAACCCTTCTGAACATTTTGTGCAGCCTGATTGCAAAGTTTGAAGAAGGGAAGATATCGTACAATCGTAGGTCTATCAAACAGCAAGCCTACGTGGTCTGCGGAAACACAGTTTCCCTTTCCACAAGCAGTGGGATTGGAGAGACCTTGAGGAAATGCTTCTGATAGCCGGAACGTGGCATTTTCCTCCATCCAATGTTTTCCTGGCATGTAAAGAAAAGAGAAATAGACATAGTGGGCATTGGTTAATAGTCTGTGGTTTTTCTTTTTCTTATAAAGACGCCAGCTCTTCTAAGTCTCTGAAGTGTTCAAGCTGTTATCAACATTTCAGGAAGATTTACTTGAGTTCAGATCTCTTTCTCCAAAATTTGGGTCAACTTTTCTCCAAGCCAGCATGATTTGATTTAGGATTCAGCCAAATCCAAGGTGTTCCTCAAATGCTTATAAAAAGGTAAACTCTTGTTTTGGCACCGTTTTATTATCTGTTCATATCATACTGTGCTTGGATCTAAAAACCAACAATTTGCTGGCATCTCTAATTATATTATTAAATTATAAATTATAATTACATTTATATATAATTTATATATAAATTTTATTTATATATAATTAAATTATATGGGGATGCAGTGGCTCAGTGGCTAAGATGCTGAGCCTCTCGATCAGAAAGGTTGGCAGTTCTGCGGTTTGACTTCCTAGTGCCGCGTACCAGGGGTGAGCTCCCATTACTTGCCCCAGCTTCTGCCAACCTAGCAGTTTGAAAGCACATAAAAAATGCAAGTAGAAAAATAGAGTCCACCTTTGGTTGGAAGGTAACAGTGTTCTGTGTGCCTTTGGCATTGAGTCATGCCAGTCACATGACTATGGAGATGTCTTTGGACAGCGCTGGCTCTTCGGCTTTGAAACGGAGATGAGCACCAACCCCTAGAGTTGGGAACAACTAGCACGTATGTGCTAGTGGAACCTTTACCTTTACCTAATTATATATTGGTCATATATGAACTTCTCCCTCTCTTATTTTCAAGGAAGGAAAGCTCAGTTTAGGTCAACAGTAGGTTCTTTTTTTTTGGGGGGGGGTGGTTGTGTGCGTGCACCTTGTGTATAGTTTATCTTAGTGTGAATTTGGTATTATGGAAATCCATACACAGTAACTATTTATTTATTTATTTATTTTGTTTTGTCACAACAATATATATAGGTATCATACAAAAAGATTATATAGTATATAAACACATATATGAGTAAATATAAGGAGGTATAAGCATATATATATATATAGGAAGAAGAAAAGAAAAACAATAGGACAGGAACGGTAGGCATGTTTGTGCGCTTATGCACGCCCCTTATGGTCCTCTTAGGAATGGGGTGAGGTCAATAGTAGAAAGTTTTTGGTTAAAGCTTTTAGGATTATGAGAAGAGACCACAGAGTCAGGTAAAGTATTCCAAGCACTGATGATTCTGTTACAGAAGTCATATTTTCTGCAATCTAGATTAAAGCGGTTGACATTAAGTTTAAATCTATTAGTTGCTCTAGTATTATTGCAATTAAAGCTGAAGTAGTCTTTAACAGGAAGGACATTACAATAGATGATTCTGTGAGTTAAACTTAGGTCTTGTCGAAGGCGACGGAGTTCCAAGTTTTCTAAGCCTAGGATTTCAAGTCTGGTGGGATAAGGTATTTTATTGTTTTCAGAGGAATGGAGAACTCTTCTTGTAAAATATTTCTGGATTTCTCCAGGAATCTGTTCAGACTAGGAGAGAAGCAATGGCAGTGGGGTATGGGAACAAAGAGTTTCCATTGGTTTTACATGGATGGCCTCAGCTAGCAAGACTATTGGATCATTTAGGTTCATTCAGAGCTCATTTGTCAACAAAGTGAAATGTAAGATTAGACATGGGATAAAATTAATCCAGAGTATCTTTTAATCCGAGCAGTGAAAATATTTGTAATTAAAGCCTGAAATTTACTGGATTGGCTGGAATGTACATTTGACTGTTTTTGTTCATTGTTGCTTTCTAAATAACATATTTAATACACTGCGAACTGAAGAAGCCTCCTTGATGAGAAGTGAAATGTTTTTTAAGAAAATCCCCCAAGAAAGTTCAGTTGCCTTTTAGAAAAGTACATTTGGGATAACCCTGATCTGGATGGTTGAGAATTTCCATAGATATTTAGCTCAAAAAGTGGATTGCCATCGTTATCCACTTACCAAAGGTTTAGTAAAATCTTCACCAATTAACTTTTTTAATTTACTTTTCTCATAGACACAAGAATCAGAGGAGTCCACTGAATGAGTCTGATAGCTGTTCTTTTTTGAGCAAGAGTTTTGGTGAAAATTATTAAAGTGCTTTGAGATCAACTTTTGTGAAATTTTAGCAAGCACTTGAATCTGTTTCTTGGTCTGTTATTTACTGTGTCTTGTTTTGCTGTAGGTGGACCAATCTTGTTAAAAATTACATTCAGTTTGACACTCATTTTAGACTAAAGCTCTGTTTTAAAAATGAAGAGAGGTCTATTAACAGCCAGGGAACATTTAAGTATTGGAAATGCTATAGTGGACCCAAAATTTGTTTAAAATTCTCTTATTGCCAGTAAAAGTCCGCTTGCTAAAATGACAAAGAAGTTGGAAACATTCTGCAAATCGCTATGCAAACAGTTACTAAATCAGGACAAATGTGTGGTTAAATTATCATATACATGTTTAAACTTCCACATATATACAGATCTGGGAGCCATTTCCCTTACCCTCTCTACACTTTGAAGTACAACGTTGACAGTTGTTTTTTTGTACGGCTGTTGCAACTATCTAAAGTAGATTAGACGGCTTTGGAAACAAGTTCAGTCCAACTGAAGTTTGACATTCTCATTCTGTACAACATGGAATGCAAGCATCTCTTTCAACTCAACTTATATATGCATATTCTGGTACCTTTGTTTAAATGCCTCACGGTCTATTTTGGAGATGAGGAGGGGGTCGTAATGGGACTGTTTTGATTTGATGTTGGATACTTTTCTATTCCAGTTTGTCCTGTTTGGACAAAAGCTCTACAAACTTTAGCCAAGCCAAATGTTTCTAATTACAGAAATGTAACATTTCATAGCAGAGTGCCAAGCCTTGAAGTTGTGCCATGCTGAAATTTCATTAATGTGTCTTTTATAAGAATTTCTTTAGGTGATGTTTTTCATAGTTCAGTAAGCCAGCCTGACCAATGTATTTTTGATGTTAAAAATTCTCCCAGCTTAGATCAGAATAGACAACAAATCTTGGAATTAATTTTGTAAATCTTCCTTTCCTTTCATCAATTCCTGTTTGAAAAGCAACTGGATTAAACGTAATGGAGTTGTTGCAATCCATTGTTGACATGTGGGGTCAAAGGGAACAGTGGTATCTCTGCTGGGTCCTCCTTGCAACTAATATTATCTCTGAATTATTGCAAAGGCATCAAAACTTTACAATTAGCTTATCATTATATTAAGCTACTTTTAAATGTACTGTATTTATAAAAATGTAGGCCAACCAGTTGGAGGCAATCTCATAGGACAATTTCCTGGATTATATATAAAAGTTTGTCAATGATATCAAAGTTTGAATCAAACTAAAGAAAATAGTTAATGTGTTTATCCACGTACAGAACTTGCTCTTAGTTTCGTATTCAGACTAATTTACGATGAATTTAAGGAACAAAAACTAGTATCATCTTCATAAAAAAGACAATTATGCAAAGAACATGCATTGCATGTTGACTGTTAGAAATAATGTATTCTGTTTTTCTTATATGGAAGGTTCCTTTTTCTTATAAGATATGTATGAGAATTTCTGTTACGCAATACAAGTAAATTATGGGCGTTTTGTTTGCATAGTCAAGCCACAATATATATATTGAAGAGTCTTCTTAAATGTAAGCTAACTTTTGGATAATTATAATTTCTTGGTCACTGTACATAGGAATTTATTTTCTAGTTCTTTGTAGAATTACCTCCTATTCTGATCATCATTTAGTAGAAAGGTGACACGTATATGTAGAGAAGGAACAATTTATTTCTACAAAAATGAGGAACTGAACAACAGACCCTAATCAACAAAGAATATATTTTGAAATTAATTGTGCTATTAATACAACTACTCCTACTAATTTTAAAACAATTCTAATATTCTGTTTTCCCTTAATGGATGCTGGACATCATGGTGGATACATATCGATACATTTCTTGGCAATATTAAAGTTGACCATTATGATTTCATTAGCTTTTTCCATTAAAGTTCAGTTGTATTCTTAAAGATATAAATAGTAATAACCTCAATTGATTATATTTCCTTGTGAAATGGAAAATATGCCCAACAAGAGTGATGCCTTTTAGTTCTATTGGATCTATAAAAACAGAAGTTCCTAGGACAGATATTCAGCATTTGGAATAGTACAGGAGTGAATAATAGTGAAGGAATAATACAGAAGAATATGTAAGTATGCCTACTTAATTGGGCAGATCACAAGTTTATATTCTATGTACACTGAGAGCATATGCACCAAGACAAATTCCTTGTGTGTCCAATCACACTTGGCCAATAAAATTCTATTCTATTCTATTCTAGTGAAACTATAAATGGATCCATACCTTACACAGCTCTTTAGTTGTATAAGTGTGAGGTAAAATTGCATTTTAAAATTCAGTTGCCAGTATTAAGAAACTGGTGTCAGGGGGTGTACCTCCCTCTATTTGTAATACATTCCTGAAGTAAATTTGTAAAACCTATAGAATGCTTTTGAAGAAAAACAAGAGACTTGAACACACCTGCTAACTGGCTTTAAATATTGTAAATGACCCAGAGGCAGCAAACAAATTTAATAAATTAAAATATTAAAATATGTTTATATTTTATATTTATATTAAATATATTAATATTTATAATATTTTATTATATAAAATGCTTAATAAATATAAGTAAAGAAATGATCATCTAGTACAGTGTTTCTCAACCTTAGCAACTTTAAGATATGTGAACTTCAACTCCCAGAATTCTTCAGCCAGAAAACTTGAGGTTGAGAAATATTGCTAGGGACTAGCACCCACTGACCATGTGGAATCTTTTAACCTCATCTTCTTACATTACAGTAAGAGTAGGGTAACCCTCATTGTTCCGCTATTACAAAAACTCCTGGGGCATTGAGCTGGCTTTTATATATCTTATTTAACAGCAGACAGAAACGTTCATCATATACATTAGGTTTTTAAGTTTTGCGCTTCAGTTTGCCATCCTCAAAGGTTAATGAGTGCTCAAAGTCGAATGTCGCTATTGGGTAACAACATTTCTTATTCTTTAACTTTTACTCTTATTTTTTTCCCCCTAAAGGATTGAATGGGTGCAGCTTTGGTATTGTTATTCTTTAATACTAGAGTATTAAAGTCAGGGACATGGTGGCTCAGTGGCTAAGACACTGACCTTGTTGATCGAAAGGTCGGCAATTCAGTGGTTCGAATCCCTAGTGCCGTGTAATGGTGTGAGCTCCTGTTACTTGTCCCAGCTTCTGCCAACCTAGCAATTCGAAAGCACGTACAAAATGCAAGTAGAAAAATAGGGACCACCTTTGGTGGGAAGATAACAGCATTCCATGCGCCTTTGGCATTTAGTCATACCGGCCACATGACCACGGAGACGTCTTCGGACAGTGCTATCTCTTCAGCTTTGAAATGGATTTGAGCACCGCCCCCTAGAGTCGGGAAGGACTAGCACATATGTGTGACTACCTTTACCTTACTACTAGAGTGACTTCATGTATGTGAAGAAGAAATTAGATCCTGTTCCTGGAGCCATGCTTGGTTGCTATATGGCCAACCAAGTTCTGCTGTGTGGTGCTTCTGTGCTGAATTAGGAATATGTTAGTGCATCATACATACCATAGTTATCTTGCAGAAGCCACAATGACGTAGTGTGCATCATGCTATCTTTATTCAAATGCTTATCTGAAGTCATTTGTTCTTCCTCCAGACATCCAAGGTAACAGTCTGTTCTCAAAGGACAGGCAGAAGTTGGCCATCCCAATCTTCATAACTTCAGGGCAAAAAGCCAGCAGTCAAATATTCTCCTTGTTGTTCATGTGGACACATGAACCAGATCCTGTAAGATCAGTGACAGTTGGCCCTGCTCAACCTGCAGCTGCAATTGCAATAGCCATAAGAATTATGTAGAAAGTAAACTCTCTGAAGTTTTAGGTATGAACTTTTCCGTTAAGCTTCTCTTTCTGAAACTTGAAATTTTCACAAGTGGATGTTCTCAATTCTTTCGAACGTCGGTATTTTATTGTGCCTGTGTGGTGGAGAAAATGGATGTATCTGAGCAAGCAAGATACAAGAGGAGTTTCTGGGTGCCTTGTATGGAAGCCCTTCCAATCTGTTCTTTGGAGAAATAACTTTAATAGACCTCAAAGGCCTTTTTACCTCTGGGATTTCAAGCCTTGTAGCAAATTTGAATTGGCTGTGACAATGCCTTCTTAAAGATGTTTTAAAAGGCTTTGGTTTCACGATATTTCTTTCTTCCCCTTTAGCTGGAAATAATGGTTCTCTCCTTTTCTTTGAACGGGGCATCAGACTGCAGTGATGGCCCTGTTCATGAGATGTAGCCTTCACGAGCAATATCAGTTCCTCAGCTGAACAGAGGGCTTTGGAGATGGAAGAGGGATAGGACATTTCCATTATGAGGAAAATTCTCTTGGAGAGGTTGGGGGAGAAGAAGAGAGATGAACCAGAAGGACAATATGCAATAGAGTTTGAATGGAGAGAGAAAGAAAAGGAGGGAGAGGGAGGGAGGGAGTGGGGGAGAGAGGAAGAGAGCAGGAGGGAGGAGGGAGAAGAGAGAGAGGGAGAGAGGGAGAGGGAGGGAGGGAGAGAGGGTGAGAGAAGGAGGGAGAGGGGAGAGGAGGGAGAGGGAGGGAGAGGAGAGAGGAAGGAGAGGGAGAGAAAGACCCATTATGTTTGGAATTCAGTCTTCCCATTAATGAATGCAGATGTTTTTCAGGAAGTTGAGTATGGACACTACCCAACTGAGGGTAGATTTAAACCTTTGTCCTTTGACATCTAAATCCAGCAACTAAATCCCTTGAACCAAGTAGGCTATTTCACACACACACACACACACACACACACACACACACACTTTTAATCTGCTTCTTAGATTTAGACACAGCATAAAACTTCATGGGGGAAAAAAAACCCCAACTCACTGCCTCCTCATTCAGTCCAGAATTAGCTGTTGGGACTCTTGAGTGTCATCATCTCCACATTGATCTTTTTTTTTTTTTTTTGGTCAGATAATGCAATTATGCTTAATGGAGGGCACAGCTCAAGAGTTGCATGGTTTAACTAGCATGCTCCGTTTGATGCACTGTACCATGCTCCCTGAGTGGCTGTGCAATGCCGGATTGCTGGAATGTTTCTCTAAAGTGTTCGCCAATTGCCAAATGGCAAACCTCCTGCAACTCCCTTGCTTTTATTTTTATTTTTATTTTTGTCGCAACATTATATACAAGCACATATAATGAAAGAAAACAATAGGACAGGAACGATGGGCACTTTTGTGCACTTGTGCATGCCCCTTATAGTCCTCTTAGGAATGGGGTGAGGTCAATAGTAGACAGTTTTTGGTTGAAGTTTTTGGGATTTTGAGAAGAGCCAGAGAGTCACTCACTACAGAGTCAGGTAGTGTGTTCCAAGCGTTAACAACTCTGTTACAAAAGTCATATTTTCTGCAATCAAGATTGAAGCGGTTAACATTAAGTTTGAATCTATTGTTTGGTCTTGTATTATTGAGATTGAAGCTGAAGTAGTCTTTAACAGGAAGGACATTGCAATAGATGATTCTGTGTGTAAACACAGGTCTGGTCGGAGTCAGCGGAGTTCTAAGTTTTCTAATCCCAGGATTTCAAGTCTGGAGGTATAAGGTATTTTGTTGTTTACAGAGGAGCGGAGAACTCTTCTTGTAAAATATTTCTGGACTCGTTCAACTGTATTAATGGTATAGGTTCCAGACAGGTGAGCTGTATTCAAGAATAGGTCTTGCAAATATTTTTTTAAATGCTTTCTGCCATGCTTGTGTGAACCACCTCTCTGCCTTCTGTGAAGAGGGAGGGAGGAAAAAAAATGAGAGCAGGCAGGGAAAGAAGCAACAGCAGCAGAACACAGGAAAATATCATATCTCGTTATTCAAGGAAACAATGTCCCTGCTGTAAGATACACAGAGCTAGTGGACCTGGGGTTCAGCAGAAATTCAGGGTCATAGCCATTAGGAGCAGGGCAGTCATACACTATCCATTGTTTCTGTAGGAGCTGAAGTAATTCTCTCCTCCCCCCCCACAAATTAGTATGGCTTAACATATTTTGCATAGTTTTTAACTTTAAGCACTACTTACATGATTAATATATTAAGAACGGCATATCTGGATCGGATGGGCATTAATTGTGGGGGGTGACACAGAAATATGGTTTGCCTTTCCTTTTCAGTACTGCCTTTATTTTGAAACACGTGGTTTTATTAGGGTGCTGTATGTTGTATTCTGACATGGCTAATCAAAAAGTATTATTATATTAATACAACATCAGATAGTTCAGAAGATTATCTCTCTATCATAGATATCATCTCTCTTTCTCTCTCTTTTTCTCTGTCTCTTCTATCTCTCATCTCTCATCCATCATTCTATCTATCTATCTATCTATCTATCTATCTATCTATCTATCTATCTATCTATCTATCAATCTATCTATCTCTATCCCATCCATCCATCTATCCCATCTGTCTATCTATCTATCTATCTATCTATCTATCTATCTATCTATCTATCTATCTATCTATCTATCTATCTATCTATCTATCTATCTATCTATCTACCTTCCTACCTACCTACCTACCTACCTACCTACCTACCTACCTACCTACCTACCTATCTATCCCATCGATCCATCTATCCCATCCATCCACCCATCTATCTATCTATCTTTTTTTTTATTTACATTTATATCCCGCCCTTCTCCGAAGACTCAGGGCGGCTTACATTGTGTAAGGCAATAGTCTCATTCTATTTGTATATTTACAAAGTCAGCTTATTGCCCCCCCAACAATCTGGGTCCTCATTTTACCTACCTTATAAAGGATGGAAGGCTGAGTCAACCTTGGGCCTGGTGGGACTCGAGCCTGCAGTAATTGCAAGCAGCTGTATTTTAATAACAGGCTTACAGCCTGAGCCACCCATGGCCCTTATCTATCATCTATCTATCTATCTATCTATCTATCTATCTATCTATCTATCTATCTATCTATCTATCTATCTATCTATCTATCTATCTATCTATCTATCTATCCATCCATCCATCCATCCATCCATGCATCCATCCATATGGGCTAATATTTATATCTGAATGAGGGATGCATATTACAAATCAGTGGAAAATTGTACTCCACATTGAATACCAAACATGGATAAGTAATAATGCATCTTATGTACAGACAAAGCAGAAACCCCTGACCCTGCTGCTGAAAGCACATTTTAGTCTTACATGTACCACTTGTCAAAGAGCAAATAGAAGAGAGAAAGTTATCACAATTACTGACTTGATATCAAATACAGTTCTTAGCTGACGTGAGAAGCCCCCATTGTTTGTTTAGAGTATCAGTTGGAAGGCACTCCAAAATGGTCTTGAATTGTGAATTTTGAGTGTCTCTTCTTATGGTCCAGGTATTGAAGCAGTTGATTTGACTACTATTGTACTATTTCTCAAAAATGTGGAACAAGAGAAACATCAACAGGTGGTTGATGGACCAGTAGCCAATTCCATCTCCCCCCAACCTGCACGTCCTGCTCCCTACCTCCCATCTTTTACTTACAAGGTAGTCCTTGACATACAGCAGTTCATTTAGTGACCATTCAAAGTTATAACAACACTGAAGAAAGTGCCTTAGGATTATTTTTTCCACACTTACAATCATTTTCGCATCACATGATCCAAATTTGGATGCTTGGCAATTGACTCTTATTTATAATGACTGCAGTACCCCAGAGTCATGTGATCACCTTTTGTGACCTCCTTATAAACAAAGTCAATGAGGAACCAGATTCACCTAACAGCTGTGTTACTAATTTAATAACTGCAATGATTCATTTAACAATTGTGGAAAGAAAGATCATAAAAGGGGGGGGGGGTGTTGTTAGTTGCGAAGTTGTGTCCGACATTGCGACCCCATGGACAACGTTCCTCCAGGCCTTCCTGTCCTCTACCATCCTCTAGAGTCCATTTCAGCTCACACTTACTGCTTCAGTGGCTCCATCCAGCCACCTCATTCTCTGTCATCTATTTCTTCTTTTGCCTTCAATCTTTCCCAGCATTAGGCTCTTCTCCAGGGAGTCCTTCCTTCTCATTAGGTGGCCAAAGGATTTTGAGTTTCCCTCTTCAGGATCTGGCCTTCTTAAAAGGAGGGTAAAATTCACTTAACAAATGTTTTGCTTAGCCACAGAAACCTTGGGCTCAATGGTGCTTGTAATTTGTATATTTTATGGCTATTGAGATATGCGTTTGCATGGTTTAATTGTTTTTAATGCTCTAAGCCAGGGGTCTCCAACCTTGGCAACTTTAAGACTTGTGGACTTCAGCTCCCAGAATTCCTGGGAGCTTTGCTGGCTGAGGGATTCTGGGAGTTGAAATCCACAAGTCTTAAAGTTGCCAAGGTTGGAGACTCCTGCTCTAAGCCACCCAGAGTTGCTTCATGACGAGATGGGTGGCAAACAAATTTAATAATAATAAAAAATTTTTTTTAAAAAACAACAACCAAATAATCCCTGTTGTTATATGCCAGGGGAAGCCGTGTTTGTCGATAATGTGGATTTCTTCCCACTCCCTACCTCACAAGTGTAAGAAACATCCTTCTTTAGTGATGTTCACTTGACATTCTAGCTTTACGTCCTGCGTTGAGGCTCTAAGTTAATATCAGGCCCTTACGTCTTAAAAGCTGAGAAGGGTCTGTCAGCCGAGCGCTCTTTGGCTGTCTGCCTGGAGTCTGTTCCATTTAATCTCACTTCCATGGTTGTGACATCTGCAGGAGTTGCACCTGGGACTTGCACAGCTGTGGCACCCTGGAACGTGCAAAGGGTTGGGAAGCGTTCTTACGATGAAATGTTTTCTCTGAGGCATGGCAATGCATCTTCTCCTGAGCTGACACTGGGCCAAATTTTACAATTTCCTCTCTCAACAAAAGAAAAGAAAGAAGTCATTCCAGACCGATTTTTATTTCATTTTTTCCTCCCTTCCCCCAAATAAACTGAATTTAAATGTTTATCTGGCAATATAAAAGCTCTTTATTTTTTTTTATTCATTTATTTGTCATAACACCATACATAAGTATAAGCATGAAGCAACAGTAGGACAGGAACAGTAGGCACATTTATGCTCTTATGCATGCCCCTTATAGACCTCTTAGGAAAGGGGTGAGGTCAATAGTAGACAGTTTTTGAGAAGAGACCACAGGGTCAGGTAGTGAGTTCCAAGCGTTAACAACTCTGTTACAGAAGTCATATTTTCTGCAATCAAGATTGGAGCGGTTCACTTTAAGTTTAAATCTATTGTGTGCTTGTGTATTCTTGCGATTGAAGCTGAAGTAGTCTTCGACAGGAACGACATTGCAGTAGATGATTCTATGAGTTAAACTGTTGCTCTCTTAGCCTTAGTCCCATGCTGGGATTTATTTATTTTTTTGCAGAGTCAGACCTTATTGGATACTGTTAAGGCACAGATACTCTTGGACTAGTATCTCCTGCCTAAATATGATATAGGAAAGTGGCATCGTCACTCCAGCTTTTGAACAGTTTAGTTCACCTACTAAAGTTTTCACTTTGACAAAAGTGGCCCAAGAATTAGCATCTGGCATCCCCCCCCCTTTTTTTTTAATATGAAACCCTGGAATGAAAACTTTTTTAAAATTTGGTTTCTATCTAAGGGGTGCAAGATGGCACTTTTCTCCTGATGGCCATGTGATGGGGGTGGAAATAGAGAGAGTAAAACTGTTGAGAAGGTGGTGGTGGTCTTCTTCTTCTTCTTCCCTCCCCCTCCCCCTCCCCCTCTTCTTCTTCTTCTTCTTCTTCTTCTTCTTCTTCTTCTTCTTCTTCTTCCTCCTCCTCCTCCTCCTCCTCCTCTTCTTCTCTTCCCTCCTCCTCCTCCTCCTCCTCCTCCTCCTCCTCCTCCTCCTCCTCCTCCTCCTCCTCCTCCTCTTCTTCTTCTTCTTCCCTCCTCCTCCCCCCTTTCCCTCCTCCTCCTCCTCTTCTTCTTCCCTCCTCCTCCTCCCCTCCCCTGCCCCCTCCCCCTCCACCCTCCTATTCCTCCTCCTCCCCTCCTTCCTCCTCCTCCTCCTCCTCCTCCTCCGGTCATCCAGTGAGCTTCGGTAGCTGATGGTGGCTGTCCTGCATATCTTCCCTTCTGGGCAAACACCTTAACCATCACATTGGCTCTCTTTCCTCTTAAATGAATCCTGAGTTGTAGAATGTTTATAAACCAGTAATAGTTTATAAGCTCGTCGTAGTATTTCCAGATAATATTTTTCGGAGCTTCAGCAAAAATTTCTCTGGTAGTGGAATGAGATTTTTACTGAAACTATTTTGACTGAAGTTTGGGTTTCAAAAATATAAAGGAGGCATTTAATAGTGGAGAATCCAAATACCATGTGTTTCCTAGAATAAGGTAAAGTTGCATAATGTATAAATGTATTCTTAGGGACATGGCTAGAGATGAGTGTTTGGGATTTTAAGGGCTGCTTTATGCTATTTGCTATTCTAAACTCCTCCAGAACAGCAAGTGAAATAATCCCCTTTCCTTAAATTCTAATGCAGATTAGGAGCTATGGCCCTCATAAGCAGTGAAAGAACAAAAAGCGAATATTTTACTATTTAGTCTTCTGAATGTCAGTGCAAGACAATGAAATTAAAGGTCAATAGGAGAAATATGTTAAATATAAATTCTAAGTGTTACTTTCTTTTTAGTTTTTATATTGAATTTCTTAAAGGATATATATATATATATATAAAAGGCAATTTGTGTTTCATTAAAGATAAACAAAAGAAAATGCTGAAATGAATGGATAATTCCAGAATCACATTAAGTTCCCTTATTTTGTAATTTTGTGTAAATCTGTCCATCTTGGAAGTGAGATAAACTTTTACACCCTGCGTTCTTCAGTATATGTGTGAGAGATGATACTGTTTCAATTTAGAATACCAATTTGTCCTAAAATGGTACATTGTAGTAATAACAATAATAAATACGATCAGTCCTAATAGTCACCTAATGAAATTCCATTTTGCAGCGTTGCAACTTCAGAGTATTCTTTTTAAAAATATATATATATATAAAAAGCAAACATTTAAAAGATTTTTCAAAAGGTTTACTTGACTGAAAGAGTCAGGAACAAATGTTTTAATCTAAACACCCTTATGTCAGGCATCTTAATTTATACCTTTTCGTTTGTTTCTTGACTTTGTAATGTGATCAAGCATTTTGATTTGGTAAAATAAATCTAGAGCATGATCCAGTCTAAATAATAGGTATATTTTTTTTCAGGAAATATCTTTATATATAACCTGTTTTGACAATCTCCTTGCCAAAATAGCTTCTCTCTCTCCATGAATAATAAAGTTCTGCCTCAGCATCTGAGGGAAACAAAGCACCCAGTGTTCTTACTTTCATGAAAATATGTAACACATCCATAGATTTAACCCTGATTAGATTTCCTGCTTCTACAGGTGCGCTTTTAGTTTTTTCATAAATAACTCTCTAATAGAATAGAATATAATTCTTTATTGGTCAAGTGTGATTTGGACACACAAGGAATTTGTCTCTGGTGCATAAGCTCTCAGCGTACACACACACACACACACACACACACACACACACAAAACAACAATGAAGTCATAGGTCATAAATCATAAATCCTAGTTATAATCATTAATCATAAGATACAAACAACAAGTGATAAGTCATAAGATACCAATAGGAGAAGATAGAAGGATGAGAAAAGATGAGAATTGAGAATATAAGAAAGATGATAATAACAATACAGCCTACTACATGGGTAAATTTCTTAGGAATAACACAGTGTTGTGGGAATTAAATGTCCAGCAAGGGGAAAAACTATCTTTGTGTCTAGTTGATTTGGCATGAAATCAGTGGTGGGTTTCAAATTTTTTTACTACTGGTTCTGTGGGTGTGGCTTGGTAGGTGTGGCATGGCAGGAGAAGAATACTGTAAAATCTCCATTCCCTCCCCAATCCAGGGGAAGGTTACTGCAAAATCTCCATTTCCTCCCAATCAGTTGGGACTTGGGAGGCAGAGAATAGATGGGGGCGGAGCCAGTCAGAATTTTTACTACCGGTTCCCCGAGCTATTCAAATTTTCCGCTACCAGTTCTCCAGAACTGGTCAGAAACCCACCTCTGCATGAAATGTC
Source organism: Ahaetulla prasina (assembly GCF_028640845.1). Classification (NCBI taxonomy): domain Eukaryota; kingdom Metazoa; phylum Chordata; class Lepidosauria; order Squamata; family Colubridae; genus Ahaetulla; species Ahaetulla prasina. The sequence goes on from NC_080550.1 coordinate 10,508,308, forward strand.
CTATAGCGGCACTGTATTAATACACTGATGTCTTTAACTAGCGGCCTGCATGTTAGCAATCAGTGTTAGTGTTCAGAAAATAAGGGAAACAAACTTTTGCAATGTCTTTTAATATTTAAAGCATGATTTAGATATCCAAAAGTGCACCATTTGGGATATGTACACAAGAACCACCTGTTTGAAAGAGTGCCAAGATCTTTCATTCTCTGAAGGTGGAATAATGTTGCTTCGGCAGCAAGGCTAACCTACGTTTCCATCTTCAAGATAAAGGGCACCAAATTAGTTATTAGTAAAATGCCATAAACCACGTGCTAGAATGTGACTCATGTTTAGATGATGTTGCAACATGTTACATTTATTTCTGTTTGTTGCCTCTATTTCCAAGGAAGTTGTTTCAAGAATTCATTCAGATTAAGTTTGTCATAACTAAATTCTGCTGGAATTAATGAACTTAAGTTGATTGGGATGACTAATTATCTTGAGGACTTCAATGGTGCTGTTTCATGAGTAATTTAGTTTGAATACTACCTCATAAAAAAGAATAATAGCAATTCTGAAATGCAGCATTAACATATCAAATAATTTAAATAGAGGACAAGTTAAATTACAGTTGCTTTTTTTTGTACTTTTGGTACATGTTCCAGAAGGTCAAGGAGAAAAGAAAAGAACAAACTACATTCCTTATTAACTTGAGAAGGATGACTAATTTTATTCTTAGAGAAGGAACAGTTCCTTGAAACATGTAATGAGTGGCCCAGCCCAGACTAACTAAAAATGATTTTCTCTTATGTTAACTTTTCACATACAAGAAAACTTCAATTTAGTACATTTAGACCAGTAGTGGGTTTCAATTCTGCTCACTACCAAACTACCGTTTTGCTTGTGCCCACGTGTGATGTTTCTGCGCATGCACAGAGACGTCCAGGTGGGTGGAGGAGCCTCCTGCCTCTGACACTACTGATTCGCCTGATCCGGATGAACTGGTAGCAACCTACTATTGATTTAGGCATTAAATTTAACTGCAAAACTGAAAATTTCACCAAAAATTGTACTTGTGGTTTGATTATTTTTGAAGTTGACTTCTGCTTGGTACTTTTGTCTGTGTGCTGTGTTGAAATACTTTTATTTTTGTTCAGAAAAACTTTAATCTAGACCAGGGTTCTCCAAACTTAGCAACTTTAAGACTTGAACTCCTAGAATTCTGAATGGCTGGCTGAGGAATTCTGGAAGTTGAAATCCCCAAGTCTTAAAGTTGCCAAGTTTGGAGACCTCTGGTCTAGACGAATGAAAGTGATAAGATTTCATGGAGAAGGAATAGAGGAATAGAAGAAAATGGAAAGGGAAAGATGAGATGCAGCAGTAAAGGTACAGAAGAATTGGGAATTCAATTTTGCAAGAAAAAAGTGAGAGCCACAAAGCACCGATAATTGTTAAGTTTACACAAAACAGAGAACACAGAAGACAAAATCTTTAAACATAATAAAGTGATGTCCCTAGTTTATGCAGAGGTCCTTTAGATACACAGGAATAATGGAGTTATGGGATCCTATTCATACACCACATCAGTGCTGGTTAGATTTAGGGTGATGTTTTTGTTCAAAGGAAATACACACTTTTTTTCTTTGTTAAATGCCTATAATTATTTCTAAGTGACATTTACTGTGCAACTTAATGTCCATATCCTTGCAAAGATAATGGGAACAATAGAGCATGGAAGAAAGGAAAATCGGTAACCTAAAGAGGGGTGGCTCTTGTTATTTTAATAAGTAAAGGTAAAAGTTCCCTTCGCATATATGTACTAGTGGTTCCCGACACCAGGGGGCAGTACTCATCTCCATTTCAAAGCCAAAGAGCCAGTGCTGTCCGAAGACATCTCCGTGGTCATGTGACCAGCATGACTAAATGCCAAAAGCGCGCGGAACTCTGTTCCCTTCCCACTAAAGGGGGTCCCTATTTTTCTACTTGCATTTTTTTTATGTACTTTCGAACTGCTAGGTTGGCAGAAGCTGGGACAAGTAACGGGAACTCACCCCCTTACTAGGGATCCTTACTAGGGATTCGAACTGCTGAATGGCCGACCTTTTGATCGACAAGGTCAGCGTCTTAGCCACTGAGCCACCACGTCCCTTCATTAGTTTAATAGTTACAAGTAAAAAAAAAAAGAGCATTTTCAAGACAGAGCAATATCTTAGTGGGAGAGGTAACCATCTTTCTTAGACATTCACAGGAATTTCAAATGAGATGGGTCAGTGGGACCAACCCGCACCATTAATGATTGGGCAGCATGAAGTGAAGCAATGTTGAGTCCTCTGTGGAACCTTTTGAAAAAGGTCCACTGTCTTTATAATTACGATGAAAATACATTCATGACAAATCTTTCTTTGTTCACGTTGCATATTAATAATAATATAACAACAACAACAACAACAACAACAACAACAACAACAGCAACAACAACAGAGCTGGAAGGGACCTTGGAGGTCTTCTAGTCCAACCCCCTGCCCAGGCAGGAAACCCTACACCACTTCAGACAAATGGTTATTCAACATCTTCTTAAAAACTTCCAGTGTTGGAGCATTCACAACTTCTGGAGGCAAGTGGCCTCTGTGGCTCAGACTGGTAAGACAGTCTGTTATTAACACAGCTGCCTGCAATTAATGCAGGTTCAAGTCCCACCAGGCCCAAGGTTGACTCAGCCTTCCATCCTTTATAAGGTAGGCAAAATGAGGACCCAGATTGTTGGGGGCAATAAGTTGACTTTGTATATAAATATACAAATAGGATGAAGACTACTGCTAACATAGTGTAAGCCGCCCTGAGTCTTCGGAGAAGGGCGGGATATAAATGCAAATAATAATAATAATAAAAAGTTGTTCCACTGATTCTCATTGTCAGGAAATTTCTCCTTAGTTCTAACTTGCTTCTTTCCTTGATCAGTTTCCACCCATTGCTTCTTGTCCTGCCTTCAGGTGCTTTGGAGAATAGTTTGACTCCCTCTTCTTTGTGGCAACCCCTGAGATATTGGAACACTGCTATCATGTCTCCCCTAGTCCTTCTTTTCATTGAACTAGACATACCCAGTTCCTGCAACCGTTCTTCATATGTTTTACCCTCCAATCCCCTAATCCTCTTTGTTGCTCTTCTCTGCACTCTTTCTAGAGTCTCCACATCTTTTTTACATCGTGGCAACCAAAACTGAATGCAATATTCCAAGTGTGACCTTACCAAGGGATTATAAAGTGATATTAACACTTCACGTGATCTTGGATTAAGGAAAGAAGCAACCTAGAACTGAGGAGAAAATTCCTAATGGTGTAGAACAATTAACCAGTGGGACAGCTTGCCTTCAGCAGTTGTGGGTGCTCCAACATTGGAGGTTTTTAAGCAGATAGCCATTTGTCTGAAATGGTATAAGGCAGAGGTGTCCAAACCTGGCCCCTTGAAGAGTGGTGGACTTCAACTCCCAGAATTCCCCAGCCAGCATGAACTATAAATATGAGCAAGTTGCTAGCTGGTGAATTCTGGGAGTTGAAGTCCACCACTCTTTAACAGGCCAAGTGTGGACATCCCTGGTATAAGGTTTCCTGCTTGAACAGGGGGGACTAGAAGACCTCCAAGGTCATTTCCAACTCGTATACTATTTTCTAATAGTTTTATAATTGCTAGAAAAAGTAAGGGAAGATGAATACTGGAGCATTCCCAAGGAAGTTCTTTCCACTAAGGAAAGACCTGGAGTTTTGGCATATGTACTTAATGTGGCTCCTTTCGTATGTGCGAGTTGAGCAAAGAAATATTGCTCCTTCTGTAGTTGATGTCTTTTAGGAGCTAACATATTCTTTCAGTACTTTACTGGCAGAATATTGCAAATTTTGGCTTTCTTATCGCCAAACAAATCCATATCATAGTTTGAATAAGCTTATTTGGGAAACTTACTACATAAGGTACATTACTTCCAGTTACAAAGTTCATTTGTTTACTTTAAGAAGAGAACTACTGATTTGTCTCATTGGACCAGTGTTCTCTTTGCTGTTAAATTTGGAAGCAGAGAGATTGACCATGTATCTCATACACTGTATTTGCAAGGTGCTATGAGGTTCAAACATGGAGGATTTTTTTTTGAGCGATATTGAAATTAGACACCTTACATTATATAATTAAATATGATATATTATTAAATATTTCTTAAAAGACATTTTCTGCTTTTCTTTTCCAAAAAGGAAAGATTCCACCTGAGATCTCCTCCCGAAAATTCCACTGCTTTTCAGCGATAAATGTTCTTGCATAGGATTGTTTTATTGGTTTCATCTTTTGGTGGTTGTTTTTTTTTAAATTTGTATAATAGCTGAGCTAACAGTCAGATTATATAAGGAGACACTGTATTTGCACATGGATGTATGGAGCCAGGCAGAGATGGGCTTCAGCAGGTTCTGACCAGTTCTGGAGAACCAGTAGCAGAAATTTTGAGTAGTTCAGAGAACCGGTAAATACCACCTCTGACTGGCCCCACCCCCATCTATTCTCTACCTCCCGAGTCCCAGCTGATCAGGAGGAAATGGGGATTTTGCAGTAACCTTCCCCTGGAGGGGGGAGGGAATGGAGATTTTACAGTATCCTTCCCCTGCCATGCCCATCAAGCCACACCCACAGAACCGGTAGTAAAAAGTTTTGAAACCCACCACTGGAACCAGGCAAGGCGTAAATGTGTGTAAGCAAAAACACCTGCACCTTGAAAATACGATATGTTTATGCACTAACAATAAAGTAGGGTTATCAGGTTCAGAAACATAAAGAAAGGCTCATGCTAAATTGAGAGCCGTTGATGTCTCCCCTTTTAGTTCACACACAGAGAGAGTGGGATTTCAAGAGTAAAGTTTAATCCTTTTCACTGGTGCCGTTTTTGTAATCTAGGTGAGGAGTCTGTCTGCTTATCCCAAATTGAAATAACATTCCTAGAGTCAATGCATGGTAGCTGGATAACATTGTCTTATCTATGGTTGCATAGAGATTTCCCTTTCTGACTTTTGGATGCTAAAATATTGGATTTGAGGCTTATTCCCTGAGAGAACAGGTCATTTCCAGGATCCCATTCAGGGGTGGGATTAAAATATGTTAGCAACTGCCTGGTTGCTGGGTGGGCGTGGCTATGGTGGGTGTGGCCTACTCTGCCTCCTGCACCATGGTGTGGGGGGGGGCATTTTTGCCCTCCCCAGGCTCTGGAGGCTTTCCTTCCAGACTTCTGGTATTTTTGGTAGGCCCATTTTTTGCTCTCCCAGAACCTCCGTGCAGGTCCTGCACCTACCTGGCATCCAAAACAGGCTGCGTGGAAACTCCTGGGAGGGGCGGGATGGGATGGGAGGGGCGGGGCCAGCCAGTCCTTGCAACTACCAGTTCGGTGAACCAGATGTAAAATTAGCATCCAGTTCTCCCAAATCAGTCCAAACCGGCTGATCCTGTTACATTGGCTGCATCTGAGGTCATTTGTTTTGTGTTTGTTCAATAGTGGTAAGATCTATATGTTGACTTTTGATTGTAATAAATGCTTGCCTTTCATTGCATTTAACAGCACAATAAAACTACATTTATTTTTTATTTTTTTTAAAAAAATAACCCTTCATCTCTGTGGAGTTGTGGTCATCTTTTCTTCCATTATTAGCAATAATTCCTCCTTTTCTTCCTGAACTTTAGGTCTTTCAAGATGAAAAAGTGACCTTATATAGACACGTAGACATTATACAGATAGTTCTCCCGTTACAATTCACAACTGAGCCCGACATTTCTGTTGCTAAGTGAAACATTTGTTAAGTTTGCCCCATTTTATGACTTTTTTTGGGGGGGAGCACAGTTGTTAAGTGAATCACTGCAGTTCTTAAATTAGTAACACTGAATCTGGTTTCCCCATTGACTTTGCGTGTCAGAAGGACACCAAAGGGGATCACCTGACCCGGGACACTGCAACCGTCATAAGTGTGAATCTGTTGTCAAACATCCAAATGTAAATCACATGACCCTAGGCCTGTTGCAACCATCACAAGTGTGAAAAATGGTCATGTCACTTTTTTTTCAGTATCTTTGAATGATCCACTAAATGAACTGTTGTAAGTCAAGGACTAGCTGTAGAAGGAGAGTCTATGTACGTGAGTGCCTTCAAGTCAGTGTTGATTCCTTGTGACTGGATCAGTTTCTGAAGTTTTCTCAGCAAGGCTTTAAAAGTGGTCTGTCCTTCCCTTCTTTCTGGCGATGAGAGAGAGAGACTGGCATCCAGATGGCTTCATGCCTAAGGCAAGACTTGAAGTCATGGTCTCTAACCTGATAGTTAGAGGATGCAGTGGCTCGATGGCTAAAGACACTGAGCTTGTCGACCAAAAGGTCAGCAGCTCAGCGGTTCAATTCCCTAGTGCCGCGTAACGGGGTGAGCTCCCATTACTTGTCCCAGCTTCTGCCAACCTAGCAGTTCAAAAGCATGTAAAAAAAATGCAAGTAGAAAAATAGAGACCACCTTTGGTGGGAAGGGAACAGTGTTCCATGTGCCTTTGGCATTGAGTCATACCAGCCACATGACCACGGAGATGCCTTTGGACAGCGCTGGCTCTTCGGCTTTGAAACGGAGATGAGCACCGCCCCCTAGAGTCGGGAACAACTAGCACATATGTGCGAGGGGAACCATTAACTTTACCTATACCAGACTCCTCCTAATGTGTATACAATACATTTATAAAAGACAATCCTTTCTGAGCAGTTAATATTAGTAAATGTTTCTTTTTGTAGCATCATTAAAAAAGAAAATCTCTGCATCTCTATGTTTTTCCTATCTTTTACGCAACTCCGTATTAACGGCAAGACGAGTGACAGATTCCTGCCACGTGGTCTTTTATAAGATAAAAGGTAAAGGTTCCCCTCACACATACGTGCTATTCGTTCCCGACTCTAGAGGGCGGTGCTCATCTTCGTTTCAAAGCCAAAGAGCCAGCGCTGTCCAAAGACGTCTCCATGGTCGTGTGGCCGGCATGACTCAATGCCAAAGGTGCACGGAATGCTCTTACCTTCCCACCAAAGGTGGTCCCTGTTTTTCTACTTGCATTTTGTACATGCTTTCAAACTGCTAGGTTTGCAGAAGCTGGGACCCTTAAGCTCACCCCGTTATGCGGCACTAGGGATTCGCACCACTGAACTGCTGACCTTTTGATCGACAAGCTCAGCATCTTAGCCACTGAGCCACCACGTCCCCAAGTGGTCTTTTATGCAAGACCCTAAATGCTAAAATAAGATGGTTCTGGCTATTGTTCCGTAAAAGCACCATTGCTATCCTGTTTGCTTGCTAAGTTTTCCCTTTTAAAGGAAGATACCCAGAAACTGGTCCTTCCATATTCTTATGATCTATTGCCATTCTACAGGGATCAACTGATAATAATAAAGTAATATACATGACCTGTTTGGTTATACAAGTAGTTACAAGCTCCTTAGTTGAGTTGCTACGTTGTTCGAAAGCTGTACATTCTTTGAAGATTACTTCTAAAGAATTGCAGTCAAAATGCTTAATTCAAGATTCTGCCTATTCCTGTGGTGTTTACATTCCAGGAAGATCATTTTGGAGGGGTGGGCAGGGGGAGGGAAGGGAAGGAACTGTGGAAAAGCACTTTAAAAAAGGGTTAGGTTCTTAAAGCAAATTTCCTTCAAAAATTCTTCTATCATCTTTTTCTTTGCTTGGTGTATTGCCGATAGTTATAATGATAGTTATATAGTCAAATGCAACACAGCGTAACCGTGAAAGAATTATTGTATTATTCCCTAGAATTTGTTTGTGTTAAAAAACAAACACAGATTTGGTAGTTCTTGCTTCTGGCTTTTCTTTCAGGGGCATTCCAACTTCCTACTTAAAAAATTCACAGGCATAGAGCAAAACATTCGCATACATCCAAAATATAACATGTGGTCAACTTCAGAATCGAGCAGGTGTCCCTTTGAGTAGATGTTCTTACATGTGTAAGACCAACTACATAGATCTTTCCGTGAGACTTCAGGAACGTTGGTAAGAAGCTATATCATATATGTATAAAAAGCGTGAAGTCCAGTTTTCCCTCCAGATTCAGCTGCTGGGTAATATGTTCCTAGATTTCAAAATTGCTTACATGTTTTGTTTCATTATCTTTCTAATACCAGAAGCAATGGAGATTGCGTGCATTTGTACAGCAAAGGCAAATATTCATGATATTGAAATGAAAGCATATCTATCTATCTATCTATCTATCTATCTATCTATCTATCTATCTATCTATCTATCTATCTATCTATCATAGAATAGAACAGAACAGAACAGAACAGAACAGAATAGAATAGAATAGAATAGAATAGAATAGAATAGAATAGAATAGAATAGAATAGAATAGAATAGAATAGAATTTTTTATTGGCCAAGTGTGATTGGACACACAAGGAATTTGTCTTTGGTGCTTAAAGTCTTAGTGTACATAAAAGAAAATATACCTTCATCAAGAATCATAAGGTACAACACTTAATGATAGTCATAGGCTACAAATAAGCAATCAGGAAACAATATCAATATAAATCGTAAGGCTATAAGCAACAAAGTTACAGTCATACAGTCATAAGTGGAAGGAGATGGGTGATGGGAATGATGAGAAGATTAATAGTAGTGCAGATTTAGTAAATAGTTTGACAGTGTTGAGGGAATTATTTGTTTAGCAGAGTGATGGCCTTCGGGAAAAAACTGTTCTTGTGTCTAGTTGTTCTGGTGTGCAGTGCTCTATAGCATCGTTTTGAGGGTAGGAGTTGAAACAGTTTATGTTCAGGATGTGAGAGGTCTGTAAATATTTTCATTGCCCTCTTTTTGACTTGTGCAGTATACAGGTCTTCAATGGAAGGCAGGTTGGTATCCATTGTTTTTTCTGCAGTTCTAATTATCCTCTGAAGTCTGTGTCTGTCTTGTTGGGTTGCAGAACCAAACCAGACAGTTATAGAGGTACAGATTGATCTGCATCTACCTACCTACCTACCTACCTACCTACCTACCTACCTACCTACCTACCTACCTACCTATCTATCTATCTATCTATCTATCTATCTATCTATCTATCTATCTATCTATCTATCTATCTATCTATCTATCCAAAGAAATATGAGTAGACATTCAAGTGGTTCCATGTGACCATTGTCACACAAAAGCCCCTTCAAGAAGTGATTTTGCTGTGCAAGAGGGTAACCAGAAATGCAGAGCTACTTGATGGGATGTCTCTATAAGAGTTTCTTATTTAATGCGATGGAAAAAAAGTTGTTTTCCATTTTTTTTCAAAGAAGGCAAAAAGTTTGAAAAAACATTTTTTTTGTATGCCTGTTTCCTCTTTTAATGTGGTGACCAAAGCAACTTCAGCCACATCTCAAAAGAATGTACCCTCCTTTGACCTTTGGAAGCATTTTTTAAAAAAAATAATATTTAAATAAATTCTAATTAATTGAGTAAAACTTGTATACTGAACTGACTAAGATTCCTGGAATAAAATAACAGTCCTAATATGGAATTCTTAAGAATTTGTCTGGTCTTAGAAACACACATTGGTGTCATAATGTATTGCTGTGCTCCTCTCCCCGCTCTCTTGAAATGGGATTGTTGCCTTGTGTTTTCTCTTTGTTTGTCTCTCTGTTTCTTTTGTGCTGGTCATTGACCTAGGGAAGATGACTTAAACTTTATGTGGGAATTTAGCCTGCGCTCGTTCCCTGGCTATTATGCATTGGTGGTTATTCTGATAAGCTTGTTAAGAGATAAATAATACAACCTTTCTGTAGCATTTTCCATGCAGTATCTTCAGGCTGCTTCCTACACTTTATCATGTTACAGTATATTATTTACAAGATTCCTATAAGCGTTAGCATCCTCTAGGTCAGGTTGATTAACTTTCTGGAGGTCAAAGGCCTTTGGATTGCGTGCTAGGGATTGCATTTTAAGTGCTGGTAAGTGGGAGAAGGCTCCGGTAAATAAATATAAAATAAATGTGGCTTGAGGGCACATATTTAAAAGCAATAAAAATTTAATTCAGTGATTACGATCGCTGATCATGTATAGTATAATGACAAATTAAGGGGGAAAAATACCTTTAGAAATACCAGATGGGCCACATTCGGCGATTGCAGACTTTAGATGGTATAGTTCTGTTCTAAGTCGGAGAGAGATTTACCTTGGATGACCACTGAATTGATAGCAGAGGGAAGAATTGAACAGGTGATGTTCTGATTTCTGGTGGTTGTAATAGTAACAATAACAGAGTTGGAAGGAACCTTGGAGGTCATCTAGTCCAAACCCCCCTGCTCACTCAGGAGACCTGTACGAGGGATTCGAACCGCCGAACTGCCGACCTTTCTGATTGACAGGCTCAGTGTGTCTTAGCTACTGAGCCATCTAGTCAGGGTGTATTCATTAGATTGTGTTTGCTTCTCTCTCTCTTTCCCTGTCTCTGGATTTTCATGTCTCTGGTTATTCTCAATCTTCCAGGTCAGTGGTGAAATCCAAATTCTTTTACTACAAGTTCTGTAGATTGGCTTGGTGGGCATGGCAGGGGAAGGATACTGCAAAATCCCCATTCCCACCTCACTCTGGGGCCAGCCAGAGGTGGTATTTGCTGGTTCTCCGAACTACTCAAAATCTTCTCCAGAACCTGTCCAAACCTGCTCGATTTCACCCCTGATCCAGGTCATGGTTGTCCCAAAGATGCTTTCCCGAAAGGTAACTGGACTTTTGTTTTTCCTTGAAGAAGTTTCACTTCTCGTCCAAGAAGCTTCTTCAGTTCTCTGGGTTTTCGTGTTTTACTTTTTAAACGCCGCCTGCCTAACAGTGGCTGTACACAGGGATTCATGCACGATTTACACTACGTGGCTGAACATTATAACATCCGGGTGATCGCCCGAACCCATTAGGCAGAAAAAACTTCAAATGCTTAAAGACGTCTTTGTATAAATAGACAGAACTGAAATGAATAAGGGACGGGGTGGGGGTTGGGAAGAGACAGAGAGAATCAAACGAAATTGGGCAATTCCAAATGACTGGATAAAGACTGCCCGTGTCCTTTAAAAAAAAAATCACTTTTATGCAGGAATAGTTTAACCAAAGTGAAGGGGGTGGGGGTGGGGTGGGGGAAAGAGGGTCTATGTAGCCTTTCAGGCTACAGTGATTTGTATTAAGATGAGTTGCACTTTAGCTAGGCTGAAACTTGTTCGCAACAGAATGTTAAATACGTCCTGAATAGAAAGATTATGTCTATCTAGTTACACCATTCCTTGATATATGCACCATGTCACAGTGCCATTGTCTCCTGGGTAAAGACTGAGTTCAAATATCCACTATCTCTCCCCTGGTGCTCCAAATGCTCTGCTTTGAAGTTTTTATAATCCATCTGTCATCTGCTTGCAGGGAAGGCACATGTTCTGTACCACTCAATTATAGAATTCTCGTTTGCCAGCTACAATGAGACAGGAAAGAATGTTATGGGTAGTTGAGAGAAACTGTCAGATGTACTAAATTCCTAGGATTCATATGGATGATGTTATTCCACTGTATGAACACAGCATGTGTTATTGTTAAAATGTATTAAGAATACATTTTGTATCGTACAATTTATGTACTTGCCTTTTTTTTTTTTTGCTTACTCCACACGTGCCTATCTATACATATAACCCTCCACCGGCACACACCACAATCCATCAAACTATAACTGGATCAATTAAATATATTCTTGCTACCCAATGCCCCCATCCACAGACCTAAAGGAAGATGCATTTTTTAAGAGCTAAAAAGCCTTGTTGCACTTCAGCATTCCAGTGAGATAAAAGAGTTGGATTATTTTTTTGATGTCAGGGAGTGGGGGGAGGGAAATAATAATAATAATCGGGAGATTTCTAGACTAGCAACGTTTGCCATACAATTTGTTTGCACGATGCTGTGAATTCAGAGGCCTGGAAAAATTATATGTACCACCATCTGGTGAAGGCAGAAGTGCATTTCATTAGGTGGTGAATAACAAAACAATAGGAGCATTCGTGGAAGTATATTTAATATTTTGCTTAAAGAAATCTACCTAAGAGAAAGCTGGATCACTTGATAGCACACTGGCTTTTCATGTACCGAATCCCTGGAGAGATTCAATTTGTTGTCTTCTGTGAAATGAGTTTGATGATCTCAGCTCAGTCCCTAGTGGATATTAATTCACTTTATAAAACATCCCACACAATTTAGCACAGTATAGCATCATTTGCAAATATTGCACATAGCTCTTCCCTCCTCACACACACACACACACAAACACACACACACACAGAAAGAGAGAGAGAGAGAGACTTTTTTCTTTTCTTTTACTTTTTCTTTTTACCCCCTCTGTTTTGCTTGTGACAGAAAAGAGCAGGTGGTAACAATGAAATTTATTCTTTTATTCATTTAGGCAATTGTCATTACTCACTATGAAAATGGCACAAGACAATTCTAAGAGAAAATAACCTTTCCACTACAACTTTATTATAACAGCTGCAAATAAAACTTGACACGCATCTGGGAAGCTGGTGCTACACTGGTTATCTATAACCCACTGTCTGGGACTTAATAACTCAGGTATATAATTCCCCATGAAATACTTTGAAAAGGATTACAAGGGTTAAGCCTACCAAATACATGGCTCCCTTCTCTTTCTCTTCCTTAACAGCCTTTTTTTTTTAAAAAAAACCACTCTTAGCTTTGAGCAATAATATATTGCCATTTGAAAGAGTAAGGTTACCACTGCATGTTCCTATTGGAAGGCATTTCACAGATCATAGGATTATGAAAGTGGAAATTCAACCCTAGAAAAAGACTTTTTCTCCCTTGTCATCCCCTAAGTCCATTTCTTTCCAATGTCAGAAAAACAAAAAAACAAAAACCAAACCCTGACTGATCAAAAACCTGAGGACAAAGAAGATTTGCCAAGTGTTTTATTTGCCCTGGAGTCTGAATGTATTTTCTGTCCAGTGTGTAATTTATTTATTTATTAAATTTATGTGCTGCCCCTCTCAATTCCGAGGGGCTTACGATGTCATCCAAACAGTATAAAATGACTAAAAGGTTAAAAGCATTAAAACATTGGGCAAGAAACAGGTCCTCTTTCCAGATCGTTAAAAATAAGGGAGCTAAATTATCACCAATATTTCATTCCCTGGTGAATTGCTACCATGTAGCATTCCCAATATTCCACTCCCAATATTTACCTTACTTTTCTCGAACCTAAAAAATGAGGAAATTTCAACCTAGAAGAGACGTGGAGCCCACTAAAAAGAATACCAATTCATATTTGGGATGAATATAATGTATGAAAACATTCTTTGCCTAATAATTGTTTGCATAACAGCAACTTCAGTGAGCTCAAAATATGCTTGGACAGAAACTTCTGAATACAGGATAGATAGATAGATAGATAGATAGATAGATAGATAGATAGATAGATAGATAGATAGATAGATATTCTGTATATAGTGTGTGTGTGTGTGTGTGTGTGTGTGTGTGTATATATATATATATATATATATATATATATATATATATATATATATATATATATATATATATATATATATACACATATGTATGTGTGTGTGTATAATAATAATAATAATAATAATAATAATAATAATAGTAGTAGTAGTAGTAGTAGTAGTAATAATAATAGTAATAATAATAATATCAGAGTTGGAAGGGACCTTGGAGGTCTTCTAGTCCAACCCCCTGCCCAGGCAGGAAACCCTATACCATTTCAGACAAATGGCTATCCAACATTTTCTTAAAAATTTCCAGTGTTGGAGCATTTACAACTTCTGCAGGCAAGTTGTTCCACTGATTAATTGTTCTAACTGTCAGGAAATTTCTCCTTAGTTCTAGGTTGCTTCTCTCCTTGATTAGTTTCTACCCATTGCTTCTTGTTCTACCCTCAGGTGCTTTGGAGAATAGTTTGACTCCCTCTTCTTTGTGGCAACCCCTGAGATATTGGAACATTGCTATCATGTCTCCCCTAGTCCTTCTTTTCATTAAACTAGGCATACCGAGTTCCTGCAACCGTTTTTCATATGTTTTAACCTTCAGTCCCCTAATCATCTTTATTGCTCTTCTCTGCACTCTTTCTAGAGTCTCAACATCCTTTTTACATTGTGGTGACCAAAACTGAATGCAATATTCCAAGTGTGACCTTACCAAGGCATTATAAAGTGGCACTAACACTTTACGTGATCTTGATTCTATCTCTCTGTTTATGCAGCCCGGAACTGTGTTGGCTTTTTTGGCAACTGCTGCACACTGCTGGCTCATATCTAAATGGTTGTCCACTAGGACTCAAAGATCCCATATATACATATGTATATATGTACACACACACACACACACACTCTAAATATATATATATATATATTTGTTTTCTGAGGTTTTCGTGGGTGTTTGTATGTAGGTCTAACACATTGCTCGCAGAAGCACATATGTATATAGGTATACACACACACACTCTCGCCAAGACACTTCCAATTTTACGGGAGAAAACCAAAGACCTATATATATATATATATATATATATATATATATATATATATATATATATATATATATATATATATATATATATATATATATATATATATATACACTGACAAAGAAATAAAGAATAGAATAGAATTTATTGGCCAAGTGTGATTGGACACACAAGGAATTTGTCTTGGTGCATATGCTCTCAGTATACATAAAAGAAAAGATATGTTCATCAAGGTATGACATTTACAACACAATTGATGGTCAATATATCAATATAAATCATAAGGATTGCCAGCAACAAGTTATAGTCATACAGTCATAAGTGGAAAGAGATTGGTGATGGGAACTATGAAACGATTAATAGTAGTGCAGATTCAGTAAATAGTCTGACATTGTTGATGGAATTATTTGTTTAGCAGAGTGATGGCCTTCGGGAAAAAACTGTTCTTGTGTCTAGTTGTTCTGGTGTGCAGTGCTCTATAGCGTCGTTTTGAGGGTAGGGGTTGAAACAATTTATGTCCAGGATGTGAGGGATCTGTAAATATTTTCATGGCCCTCTTCTTGATTCGTGCAGTATACAGGTCCTCAATGGAAGGCAGGTTGGTAGCAATTGTTTTTTCTGCAGTTCTAATTATCCTCTGAAGTCTGTGTTTTTCTTGTTGGGTTGCAGAACCGAACCAGACAGTTATAGAGGTGCAAATGACAGACTCAATAATTCCTCTGTAGAATTGGATCAGCAGCTCCTTGGGCAGTTTGAGCTTACTGAGTTGGCGCAGAAAGAACATTCTTTGTTGTCCTTTTTTAATGATGTTTTTGATGTTAGCTGTCTATTTGAGATCTTGCGATATGATAGAACCTAGAAATTTGAAGGTTTCTACTGTTGATACTGTGTTGTCAAGTATTGTGAGAGGTGGAAGTATGGAAGGGTTTCTCCTAAAGTCTACTACCAAGGAAGACTAGTATAGATCTATTTCAAGCTATTTAGTTCTCATCAGCTAGCCATACCCTTCTGGGATTCGAACCTGGGCTTGCTTGCATATTAGGAGATATATTAACCTCTAAGTGACAGGTTCTCCTCACTTTGTCAGCTGCACCAGGGGAAAGATTAAGTGGTTTTTTTTTCTATTGAAGCAATCTGGTCTACCCAAATATGGGAGTAGATATAAATTTAACACAAAATAGTTTGTTGTGAAAGTGGCTGCCTGTGAGGCCTTCTGGATTGGGGCTGAAAGGCAAAAGGGCAAGAAAATGGAGATAGCTAGTTGTTTGGGTGCTAATGGAAAAAACTCAATATGGACTAAAAGTCAAGCAGACTGATCTTGGATAAGTCTGTGGTAGAATGAAGCCAAGACAAGAAAAGTGTGTTATCTATTGATAACACAACATGCTGGCTGGGGAATTCTGGGAGTTGAAGTCCGCAAGTCTTAAAGTTGCCAAGCTTGGAGATCCCTGAGCTACAACAAATCAAAAATCAATTGGTTATAGTGTCTTAATCATCAAAAGAGTAGATAAGCTGTTTCTCTTCATTCAAATCTAATGTAGACTAAGCCAGTGCAAGACAACACACTTCTTAGATGATCACGTTGCCCTTCATTTTATATTTTGTTATCAATAGATAACAGACTTGTCATGCTGACTGGGCAATTCTGGGAGTTGAAGTCCACAAGCTGCCAAATTTGGAGACCCCAAAGTGTCCTAGCTGATGAAGCTCTCAAGATACCAATCATTGTCGCATCTTCTAAATGCTTTTTATTACGGCATTGCGTGGTGGTATGGAACATATTTAACATTAATGGGAATAAAACGGGATCTACATTTCTGTTCCAGAGTTTTGTAAATCACCATTCCTTTTTTTTTGGCTTAGCACTTGTACAATTCTGAATATTCTCCCCACCAACATTCATTGATAGTAATGTAGGTTGATGTGCTAAATCTCAATTAGCGATTTTGCCCCTTTTATGGCAGTGGCCTGCATGCGACTGCTGTCTTGTCCTACCAAATCCTTCTTTTCTTGCTGGAGAATTATTCATCGTGGTCAAACTCTGATCACATTTAACATAGGGAGATTGGATGTTGTTAGCTGATACGTGGCAGGAGAACATAAAAAGGCCTTTGTCTCCCATTCCTACTTTTGTCTCCCACAGAAGCTGGCCTGTGTATTAAATATTTTCTCATTATTTCTGTTTTTGCAGCCACTAACAAGTTTCAGGAATGATAGAATGGTTCACAGATCTGTCCATACACATTACGGCGCATAACAAGTTGGACAGCCTTGTTTGCATGCCCACACACATATGCAAAGTGTGATGCTAGAGAGAAGGGAGGAAGTCTTGAAAAATAGCTTTCATGATTACAATTTTCCTCGCTGCAAGGTTTTTGTCTAAATTTGGAATAATTCAGGAAAGAGGAGCTTCCTTTCATCATGCTGGCTTTTTTTTCTTTTGCTTTTTTTCAAAAATGCCTTTTTCCCCTTCTTTATCATTTTTTTTTTTTTGGTAAGCTTTATTCCCCTCCTGCCCCTTTTATTTTCTTTCTGATTGCTTCATCCTTCTTTCCCCCCCCCTCTCCCCTTCCTGTCTTCCAGATGGGTAACCCACAATGGCAGGCCCTTTTGAAACAAAAGGAGTCAGGAAGTTTTTTAAACTGCTAAAAGAAAAATATTTTTGCACAGGATGTCAAGGCTCCAGTTTGTGTTTCCCTGAAAAAACAAAAAAAACACCCAGTAGAGCACAGTAGAGAATTAAAATTTGGATTCTGCAGGAATGGCGATGCGTAAATGTAACACAGTTCGGATGCCTCTGTAAATAAATACACCTTTAGTGCTCCTGCGCCCATATTCAGATAGATTTTATGGAGGGGACCTTTGTCATAGAGGGCACAATCTTATGACTTTTAAGAGCTACGGAGGAGATGTTCTCTGTGACCATGAATAAGTTTCACTACCTACATGCAAATAATCACTTTTTGCTCTTTATCTGCCGCCCTGAACCTGGGGTTTTTCTCTCTCTTAATTGCATTGGCGGTGTTTGTTTTCTCTGTAGTAGTACATGGCAGGCAGGTCTGTTCTTCCCTTTAGGTAAATGGACCAAGAAAATGGATTGTCAAATATTTTAAAATATATTTAGAGATTTTTATTTTTTTTTTAGAAATAAAAGGCAGTAGGGCCTTCTTTTGTTTTGTATCTGAACTGGAGGAAAACAGGTCTGGTAAAACAAGACTACAGAAGGTTAAAAAAAAAATCCACTTCATGAATCCGATATAATTTTTGGGAATATTTCACCAAGGCTACTTGGCTTCAAAGCTAGCTTGAAATGAATGGAAATTGTGTGGGGTCTCTCGCTACTAAATTGCGTCCTCTGTTCACGACTGCAAAGTTTTATTTATGGGTTTAATGTTTATTATATAGTTCTGAGCTCATCTAGCATTCATAGTATTGAAAAAGTTTTGAAAGGCCTTGAAAGACCTTTGCTTTAATTTGTCTTCTACCTTCCATTGACCAGTTGGGTTTAATGACGATAATAATAATAATACTAGTTGCACAATTATTGCAAAGATACAACACAGTTTTTAGCTCTGTTTTTTTAAATCGTAATATGATAACTGTTTTAGGTACTTATTAATCCTTTTAGCCTTCTTGCAGTCACTTGTTTGTGAGATGGACGGCTAAATCAATTGACGAGCACACAAATAAATAAAGATAATTTGGAGGGGGAAAAAACATAGAGTTGTTAAGGATAAAGCAATGATATTGCTTTAGAAGCAAACATCTCCATTTGGAATCAGATGGCCATTATGTTGTTCACTACAGCTTCTCATACTTTTCCAAGAAAAAATAATAGGACATGTACAGTATATGGTATGTTATGTATATATGTGTATGTGTATATGAATATATATGAATATGTACCTGAACACAAACACGGAATTACATTATACACAGTCACATACATATATGTATTTGTGTATATGTATGCTGTGTATGTTTATACACACACACACATACACACACACACACTGCATGATATTACCCACAGAGACAGACACACATATGCGAGTGCAAACAAGTGATAAAGTGACCATATTCCCTTCAGCAAAAGCCAAGAGCTTTTGCGCGTTAATTTTCTGTCATTTTTATAATTGCATCAATCAAGGCCAGAAACCCAAAATGATATTTTAGTATGGCGTAAGAAATGAGGAATTCAGATCTTAAAAGACCGTTACAATTAGCTTTGAAACATTCCCCATTTTAAGATAATTGTTTCGTATAGCGTATATGTCTTCATTTACAGGCAAATATTCTGTTGATCTTTTTAAACAAAGTGGCATCCATCTGCTTCTTGAGACACTCCTGGCGCCTATTCATTGCAAAAATAATACATGTCCTAATGACTTCCACATATTTTGAAATCTCCCTTTTGAAATTGGTCTTGGCAGATTATTTGCAGGTACTTGAGTTGCATCTGTTTGCAATTTTGCAAATGCGGAAGACTTTAATGTTGAGCACTGCAAGAGGGCTATTTTAATCCTCAGATAACATTGGCTGTCATCAAAAGCCACATTTATCTTTTTCGAAGGTGGGGCAAATGTTTAATGTTAAAAGACAGCAAAAGGTCAAGGTCAGACTATAGAGCTGAATATTTTCCTTTCATAAACCTCCCTCGCCTTCATGCTGTCAACTTTCTCCCCTTTCTGTAAGTTTTTTTTCTCCCGGTGGCTATCCTGAGCCAAGAGAATCGGCTCAGCTGATAAAAAGGGAAGATCAAGAAGAAAATAAATCCGAAATAACGGCAAACCTTGAATGGGCAGAGTTATGATTACCATGTGGCTAGAAGCTTACCCACTTAAGCCATTTCTTATTGACACTGTAAAAACGAGGAGCATTGTATGGGGAAAATGAGATTTGCCTTTTGCTCATTCACTAGCTAGTGTAAAAGTTAAACCAGGAGAACTTAACTTATCAAGATTATAGCCTTTGCGGCAGAGATCCTTATAGACCCCTATGGTAATAAAACTGTAAATAATGGGACCCTATATTGGTGAGTTTCTGTTCATTTCATTTGATCACTAGTAACTTAGCCAATGCTTGAAATTTAAAATTTTTAAATTTAAATTTAAATTTAAATTTTAAAATTCGCTCTGGAACAAACTTCCCCCTGGATTACGTCAATTGCCTGATCTTCGGACCTTTCGCCGTGAGCTGAAAATGCATTTATTTATTCAAGCGGGACTGGCTTAATATTTTTTAATTTTTTAACCGGGGTTTTATTATTTTAGGGTTTGTAATTTTAAATTTTAAATCTTTTAATTGGCCATTTTTCTAATGTGCTCGGTTTTAAATTGTTGTTTTAATTGTATATTTTTTATGTTTTTTATCTTTTGGCTGCCCTGAGTCCCTTGGGAGAAGGGCGGTATAAAAATTTAATAAATAAATAAATAAATAAAATAAATAAATTGTTCTGAATTTTTTAGAGTAACAGAATAATGGAAGGGATTTCAGCATAGTGTACACACACAGACACACACACACAGAGAAACACACCCCATCCTGTGTATGGATATAATGATAATACTAACACACAAAATGCATCCGTGTTATGGAAATTATTTTCAAGAGTTGGATCTGAAGGGAAATTGCAAGCAAAGATGCCCTCGTTTGGAGAAAATTATGCTAAAATTCAGAGGCATTTTAGACTGGCTTTGAAAAAAAGTTTGAGAATAAGATCTGACAAATTTGCAAAAAGAAGAAAAAACAAAATTGAAATCGACGTCTTGGCTCATTCTGCAGTGACAAGGTTAGAAAAGGAGAATTAGAGGAGATTTTAAAATCACTTTTGTTTATCTCTAGATTATATTATTTTAAAAAAAATTGTGAAAAGAAGTTCTATGAAGATGTAGAATTTTTTTTTTTTTAAAAAAAACATGCCTCTTTCAGGTGGTTAAATTCTTCAAAGAGGCTTCAACTTTATATACACAGATTCCAGGAAATCTCTTACTTTTCTTTCCAAAAATCTCACACTTCCGTTACAGAACAACTTTCTCGAACTTGATACCTTTCAGAATCATTTAATTCTGGAAATTGTTAACAATCCCAGCCAAAGTTTTAATCTTAAACCTGTCTGGAGAAGCCAAGTTGAAAGACGCTTCAATGGACTCAAGTTAACTTGCTTCAGTATTTAAAAAGAACCAGAAACAATTTAAAATTTTATGCATCCTTTAAATATGTCATGATAGAGGTAGTTCTTGACTTCCAACAGTTCGTTTAGTGACCTTTCAAAGTTACATCGGGATTGAAAAAAAGTGATTTATGATTTACGGTTTTCACACTGATGACTGTTGTAGCATCCCCATGATCATGTGATCAAAATTCAGTTGCTAGGCAACTGACCTGTATGTAATGATGGTTGCAGTGTCCTGGGTCATGTGATCACTTTTTATGACCTTCTGACAAGCAAAGTCAACGGGGAGGCCAGATTCAATTAACAAACGTGTTACTAACTTAACAACTGCAGTGATTCACTTAACAACTGTGGCAAAAAAAAAGTCGTAAAATGAGGCAGAACTCACTTAAAAAATGTTTCACTTAGTAACAGAAATGTTAGGCTCAATTGTGATCCTATGTCAAGGACTGCCTGTACGAGCAAGTTGAATGTCTTTTAGTCGGTTACATATCTTATTTGAATTCACCGATAGGGTGATGTAGAACATCTTACAAAAGAGCAGCATCTTTGAACTAAAAACAAAACCTCCAAGCATCTGGTAAGATTTAAAGTAAGAAATAAAAATAATTGAATTGGTGATCAAAGGACAAAGAACAAAATAGCAGAAAAATGGAAATAGTATCCAAATGAGTAATAATATTAATATTTGACTCACAAGAGCATAAGCTGAATGAAAGCGAGCTAGCCAGTGAATATCTTATGAAAAAAAAATAATCTTTAGCCATTAGTTTTCATAACGGATTCATCTATTCTATTAGATAATTGAAAATTATGTTCATTCTTTATAATTATAACCTCATCTAAAAGCATTGTCACAAATAGATGAACAGTAGTTGGGTTCATAAAATATAATACCTCACCTAGTTTAAAAACAAATATTAGTAAGGTGGCGGGGAAACCCGAATACCGTACTATATGTTTCCTTCTTCAAAAAAAAAAAGAAAGAGTTAAAATGACCAGGAATGATTACGGGTAATGTAATAAGATATTCCATGCTACTTGACCTGCGCTGCTCTTCTGTTTATATGTATGGAAAAACCAAGCTCTAAAGATTGTGGCTTTGATAGCATATGCAATAAGTAGATGAATATATTTTATATTGCAGATTTAAAAAAAGGTAACAGCTGAGGTCATGGACAATAAATGGAGAGATTTAGCATCAATGGGGAAACTGTAATGTGATTAGCAGATGTCACATTGCGTTTTCATAGCTGAGACAAGGGATTTGATTGTGTGCAGTCTTTTTGTAAAGCTATGTATACAGCTATCATATCATATCATTCTGCAGCACTGGTATCTCGTGTAAGAAAACAATAATTCAGTGCTTTGCCACACTGTATATGATAATATCAGCACTGTTTGGGCAGGAATGTTGAGTATTGAATTCTTTTTCAGCAACTCATAGTTACTGAAATAACCTTGACCCCAAAGAGATCCTTTCAGGATTTTGTTTGCTTTTGTTTGCTTTGTAAACGAAGTATAAAATGGTGAAATCTTGTTTTTAGAAGTACAATAGTCCTTGACTCACACCTGTTCACTTAATGACTGAAGTTACAATGGCACTGAAAAAAGTGTTTTCACACTTACGACCATTGCAAACCCCCCACCCCATTGTCACATGATCAAAATTTGGATGCTTGGCAACTGACTCATCTCATGACAGTTGCAGTGTCCGGGGTGTGTGTGTGTGCATATGATCCCTTTTTTTGTGGCCTTCTGACCAGCAAAGTCCATGGGGAAGCCAGATTCATTTAAAAACTGTGTTACTAACTAAGTGCCGTGATTCACTTAACGACTGTGGCAAGAGAGATCACAGAATGATTCAAAACTCACTTAACAACTCTCTCTCTTAGCTACAGAAGTTTTGGGCTCGTTTGAGTCGAGCAAGAAATTTGTGTCCCTGTACCTAAGCAAGAAATTAAGTTGAAAATGATGGAAACAAACAAACAATGCAAGAAAAATAGGTATGGAACTTTATTAAGTAAAGGAGAGGCTGTCAGTGGGGAATCTCAAAACTAAATAGACATAATCGCAACATGTAAGAATTTGCATCAAAGTTTATATGCATTCTTAACATCACAAGCGGGAGAAACACTGTTTCTCTTTCCCTTATTCTTTGTTGTTGTTAGTTGCGAAGTCGTGTTCGACCCATTGCGACTCCATGGACAACGTTCCTCCAGGCCTTCCTGTCCTCTACCATCCTCTGGAGTCTATTTAATCTCACGCTGACTGCTTCAGTGACTCCATCCAGCCACCTCGTTCTCTGTCATCTATTTCTTTTTTTTTTTTGTCTTCAATCTTTCCCAGCATTAGGCTCTTCTCTAGTGAGTTCTTCCTTCTCATTAGATGGCTGAAGTATTTGAGTTTCATCTTCAGGATCTGGCCTTCTAAAGAGCAGTGAAGGGTTGATCTCTTCTAGGACTGACTGGTTTGATCGCCTTGCAGTCTAAGGGACTCATAGGAGTCTTCTCCAGCACCAGAGTTCAAAGGCCTCAATTATTTGGTGCTCAGCCTTTCTTATGGTCCAACTTTCACAGCCATACATTACAACTGGGAACACTATAGCCTTGACTATGCACACTTTTGTTGGCAGAGTGATGTCTCTGCTTTTTAGTATGCTGTCTAGATTTGCCATAGCTTTCCTCCCCAGGAGCAAGCGTCTTTTAATTTCTTGGCTGCAGTCCCCATCCGCGGTGATCTTGGAGCCCAGGAAAATAAAATCTGTCACTACCTCCATTTCTTCCCCATCTATTTGCCAGGATCCCTTATTCTAGGATAACAATAAAAGCAACTTTTAACTTAAGGGGGTAGACAAATTGATCTCTATGCCCCTCCATCTTCTCGCGAGACTTCAGAAGAGAGGGTGTGTACGTGTTAAATTTTATTTATAGCTACATTGCTCTATGATTTTGAAATTAGCCCTCTCCTTCCAAAAACCAATCTTCTGCTCCTGTAGCAGGGTGTCTATTCCAAAATGTAATTATGCGTGCAGCTATAGGCAAATTTCCTTTAGAGATCATGCAGATAAAACTTAGCTGGACATTTTGTCATGGCTAACAAAACTTGAAGATCTTGTCTTCAAATCCTCTTCTCCTTTGGCAATTCTGTGCAGGGTAGGCTGATCTACCCTGATCCGCCCCAATCTTTGGGAATATTTCCTTATTCGGGAAATTTTTTGATGGTTTTTGGTCCACCTTGAAACTGGGGATCCATCAGCCACCCAAACATCATAAATTTAACTTAATTTGCAAACTACCTTCTCCACTTACTCCAGCTTCAAATAGACTGGCTTTCCTGGTTATCTCCTTAACATATATATATATATATTTATTTGCATTTATATCCTGCCCTTCTCCGAAGACTCTATGTCAAGCAATAGTCTTCATCCATTTGTATATTATATACAAAGTCAACTTATTGCCCCCAACAATCTGGGTCCTCATTTTACGTACCTTATAAAGGATGGAAGGCTGAGTCAACCTTGGGCCTGGTGGGGCTTGAACCTGCAGTAATTGCAAGCAGCTGCTGTTAATAACAGACTGCATTAGTCTTTTGAGCCACCAGAGGCCCCTATTTTAACTTTGTCTCCCCTGCAGGATGAAAAATTGGGAATGTACTTATGAAATCTTTTATCTGTTTCAATTCCAACTAGTTTTTAGCTGAGCTTCTCATTTCTCGATACAGCTGCTCTCCTGTCTGGGGGAATCGTATGATTACCAGGATTTTAAAGCTTCATTCTGTCAAATTTTCAGTGGGCAAAATTTATATTTTGAGTTTTGTCCCAGTCTCAACTCTTTTTTTCGTTCCCTTGAAATCTGCAATTTTAGTATCTTGTATTATACAAACAAGAATACGGTCCAGAATATATAACTTTTAAATTTTTATAACAGTGTTGATATTTTCTGGATAAACAAGAAAAAAAAAGTATAGAGATGCCAGACATACTACGTTGTTTAGACTTCATCAGTATGTAGCTTCATTTGAAAATAAAGTAAATTCAATCCATATAATCACATATGTTTTGAAGAAATGATACTTTTCCATTATAGTACAAACATTAATTATACATTTGATATCATACCAGACCAACCCATCTGTAACGGTTAGTAAAAATAAATATATTTCATTTTTATTAAATATCCAGTTTTTCCTCAACAAAATGAAAAATCCTCAGAACTAAAATGTTTACCCCACTGAAGAGGGAGCTGCTTTTAAAGGGATTAAAGTCCAGATATAGTCAAAATAAAGACATAATCACAGTGACTAACAGTCTAAACTTGAGTTACTAAGAATCAGTAGGACAAATAATGTTTTTTTTTTTTTTTGAACCATACTTAGTTTTTGGGTGGTCTTTGGTTTATTCTGATTCTTGAATTCTGCAACTGGAATCCGACTTTGCTTGCTGGTTCTGTTCATGCAAAGAAAGACCATGGATTCTACTACAAATTACAGGTAGTCCT
This sequence comes from Ahaetulla prasina, assembly GCF_028640845.1. Lineage (NCBI taxonomy): Eukaryota > Metazoa > Chordata > Lepidosauria > Squamata > Colubridae > Ahaetulla > Ahaetulla prasina. The sequence continues at coordinate 10,533,524 of NC_080550.1, forward strand.
TGACTAACGGCTATTCAGTTAGTGACCGTTCAAAGTTACAACGGCACTAACAAAAGTGACTTCTGACCGGTTTTCACAGTTATGACCATTGCAGCATCCCCATGGTCACGTGATCAAAATTTAGACGCTTGGCAACTGGCATATATTTGTGATGATTGCAGGATTATGATCAACTTTTGCAAACTTCTGTAGAGACAGTGGGGAAGACCCTTAACAACCGTGTTACTACCTTAACAACTGCAGTGATTCACTCAACAACCGTTACAAGGAAGGTTGTAAAATAGGGCAAAATTCACTTAACAACCGCCTTGCTTAATCATGGAAAGTTTGGATTCAATTGTGGTCGTAAGTCAAGGACCATCTGTGCCTGGTTTTTTTCCATCTGTCCCATCCACAGGCAATACTCAATGTTCTCCATGCTTTCTCTATCAACATTACTTTAACGCACTCCTCCATATAGGATGATATTGGTAAGTTACAGAAAAAAGTAACTTGTGACTCTTTGAAAATACGGAGCTGTCAAGCCAACAACAGTCTACCATATTGGTCACCTCTTTTGAGAATTTGTGACCTGGTTATCGGACAGATGTGGTATATGTTCGATTTGGTTGTTGTTTCTTCCTTCATAATCCACATAGTTAGTTTGCGTTGAACTTTCTGATCTTTTCTGAGTTCAGTAATGGCAACATGTGATAAAAACCTTAGCAGTTGCTGCCAGAGAAATGTATTGTTGATGTTTTATCAATTCTGTTTGCTGAGCTCCAAGAGAATTTTCATGTGAATTGTTTTTCTTGTCGAGATCGGTGTCCCAATCTGCTTTTGACTTGTCTGAATCTTGCCATGGATTTAGCAAAAAATAAAAATAAAAAAATCAACCCTAAATCATGTGTGTTAATGAAATATTTTAGTCCAATCGGCAACCCATTCTGATGCAAGTGTAAATCTCATATATACAAGTATCTTTTTCAGAGCGGATTTACATACATTTTATGGATTAGAATTAGCCTGTTTGCTTTCATTATAAACCAGGACTAAGTTAAAAGGTTTTCCAAGAACATTCACATGGATCTTCCTTCCTTCCTTCCTTCCTTCCTTCCTTCCTTCCTCCCTCCCTCCCTCCCTCCCTCCCTCCCTTCCTTCCTCTCTCCCTCCCTCCCTCTCTCCCTCATTTATTTATTTATCTATCTATCTATCTATCTATCTATCTATCTATCTATCTATCTATCTATCTATCTATCATCTATCTATCTATCTATCTATCTTTCTTTCTTTCTTTCTTTCTTTCTTTCTTTCTCTCTCTCTCTCTCTCTCTCTCTCTCTCTCTTGGAAAAGAGACACTTTTAAAACTTGATTTTATTTTCACAACACTTGGTGAAAAGATACAAATACAGCCAAAGAGGATTAAGAACATCAATCAATCAATAAAAAAAATTATGTATGTATGTATGTATACATTTTAAAGCCCCCTTTTTGGGGGTGGGTGGCTTGTGGGACAGATGTGCTTTGTAAAATTAAAAGGTTAGCTATGAATAATCACAATCAAATCTTTTCTTTTGTCCATATTTAATTCAAATGAGATTGCTCCATATTGACTTCTAATGCTAAAAGGCCACCCATCAAGGAATCCCTGCAGCCAATGAACCAAGCAACCGAATGCTTTCTTAAATGATGCTAATCAGTCTAGAGAGACTCGCCCTCTCTCCCCATCACTATTCCGTAATTCAGATGTGCTGATAACCTGAAATTGAATGTGTCAGTATGCAGACATGTGAAGAAAAAAGAAAACCAGAAGGCAAAAAAGAGAGAGAGAAAAAGACAGCTATAGAACAATGTCTATTTGTGATCATTATTTTTTGTTCAGTGGAGAGATTTGGGAGGCCGGGGCGGGAGGGGGAGCAGAGCGTCGCAAGTTCCTCTCAAAAATATTTATTGCAAGCTTTAAGAAGTGTTAAATGAATAAATAGGCTAGACACTTCATTTCCATAAACTGTCTGGCAAATAATAATGAAGATTTCTTAAAAAAAAAAAAAACACCACAGAGAAATACATTTTTTAAAATGCAACGTCTTTCGATTGGTAAAACTCACGGCGCTGTTATTAGCATTTCAAGCTAAAGATTTGAAAACAATATTTTCAGCGTTGCAGTGAGGAGTGAAAAGGGGTGTCACTTTGTTTGTAGTTACCAGGAGGAAAAGCTGGCCTTTCACAATATAAAATCATTTACAAGTCTAAAATAATTTAAAATAGGCTTGGTTTAAGCTTTAGAGTGGTACTGTGGGCACTTAAAAAAAAAAAAGCTGGATTATCTTTGGATTTTTTCAAACACTGGGGTATGTTTCTGGCTGTTTTATTCATGTGTTACCAGGAGAGAGGGCAGTTGTGTTTAATACATGGTCTTGTATGGTTTATGGTTCAGTGTATGCAAATATCATTGTTTCTATAAGAAATTTCAAGGAGTGTGTGTTGTATAACTCAGGGATGTGGTGGCTCAGGGGCTAGGACGCTGAGCTTGTCAATCGAAAGGTCGGCAGTTCAGCGGTTCAAATCCCTAGTGCTGCTGCGTAACGGGGTGAGCTCCCGTGACTTGTCCCAGCTTCTGCCAACCTAGCAGTTCGAAAGCACGTAAAAAAAAAATGCAAGTAGAAAAATAGGGACCACCTTTGGTGGGAAGGTAACAGCATTCCATGCGCTTTTGGCATTTAGTCATGCTGGCCACATTACCATGGAGACGTCTTCAGACAGCGCTGGCTCTTCAGCTTTGTAACGAAGATGAGCACCGCCCCCTAGAGTCGGGAACGACTAGCACGTATGTGCGAGGGGAACCTTTACTTTTACCTTAATGTATAACTCTCCTAATCATGTTTGCCTTACAATTCAGAACAGTTTCTTGGAGATATGGATCAAGGTTTCTCTGCTCCCACAGTATATCATCCATAAGGTTATCGACTTTAAAATTATTCTGCGAAGTATGAACCAAATGTTTAGGTCTCCAGCCCACAATCCCCCCATCCATAAAATCTACAAAGCACCATGGTAACAGCGGCAGCGATAGAGGATTTAGCGTGTGGGACACAGAAATAAGGGTTAAAATCTCAGCTCTGTCATTGCTCCTGTGAGGGTGGCTTCACAAGTTATATTTTTAGTGAGTACATATTGCCGACTCATGCTGCAGATCTGTTTGGAATGTAGTTGCCAGTACTGTATTCTTTTCTGAAATATAGCTTTTCTGAAAATGGCATATGCCATGTGTATAACCTATAGACATAGTCTTATGTCCATTTCTCCATACATAAGGTAGAGAATTTAAAATCCTCTGCAGGTGTCATTCGTAGTTAATACACGGCTAAAAAGAGATATTTCACACTTATTTCATAAGTCCTCATATTATAACCATTTGTTTATGATTGTTCGAAAACACAACGGCGCTGGAAAAAAGGGACTTGCAACTGGTTGTTGTACTTATAACCATCCCAGCATCACATGATCAAAAATCTGGCTATTTACAACAGTGGCACCATCCAATGGGGGTCACCATTTGCAACCTTCGTAGCCAGCTTCCGACAAGCAAAAGGGGATACAGGAATCACTTACCATATTTTTTGGACTATAAGATGCACCAGTGTATAAGATGCACCAAGATTTCGAAGAGGTAAGCAAGGAAAAAAAAAAAAGATGTTGCCCTCCCCGGGCCCCAGGAATACTCTACGGGCCTCCCAAAGCTTCTGTGTGCCCTGTTTTTGTGAAAAACAGGCCCTTTTCTTTTGCAAAAACAGGATGCACGGGGCAGGGCTTCGAGAGGCCAAAAATGGCTGTATTCGGTGTATAAGACATGCCAACATTTTTACCCTCTTTTAGGGTGGGGGGAAGTGCATCTTATACTCCAAAAAGTACGGTAACAACTGTGTAATTTACTTACAACTGCAGTGATATTCCCATAGCGAAAAGAGTTGTAAAATCGGGTGCGACTTGCTTAACCACCACCCTGCTTAACAATGGAAATTTTTATTCCAGTTGTCGATGACTACCCTCACATGTTTGTCATGTGTGTTCCATACCGATTTGTAGTGTGTGTGTGTGTGTATGTGTGTTACAGATGGCACACAGGGGCATTGCTGAATTTAATTTAATTGAAATGAATATTTGGCCAAGTGTGATTAGACCTAGAAGGAATTTATCTCTGGTGCTGAAGCTCTCAGCGTACATTCAAAGCAACAGAATAATGACAGTCATCATCATCATGATTCCAATAAAAAGGGGGATTAAAAATAATAAGCATAAATAATAGGACTGCAGTCACACTACATGGGCAAACACACATAGATGTTAGAACATAGAAATCACACATAGACAGGGTACAGTAAGTACCCTGTGGCTTCTTTGTGGTTAAATATGGCAGTTAATATCAATAGCATTTAGACTTACATACTGCTTCATAATGCTTTATTCTCCTCTCTAAGTGGTTTACAAAGTCATCATATTGCCCCCTAACAATCCGCGTCCTCATTTTACCGACCTCGGAAGGTTGGAAGGCTGAGTCAACCTTGAACCGGTCAGGATCGAACTCTTAGCAGGGAGCAGAGTTAGCCTGCAATACTGCATTCTAACCACTGCACCACTCTTCTAATCCTATGAAGGATGTATAATGATTCTCTTTGTACCAAAGATGTCACCTGCTTTCAGGTAGTTATTCGGTTCAAGAGCAGAGACTGCTTCTTCACATCTCTCTAAATACACCTCCAGAGAAGACTATGTTTTATTTTATTATTTATTTATTTATTAAATTCATGTGCCGCCCACCTTGTCCACAGCAATAATGCAGCTCCCCATTATTTTAAGCAACTTACACCCTGCTCAGACCCTTAAATTGCATGATCCCTGCCTCTTACGGCAGGTGGATTGTGGGTTAACTCCGCTCTGCTTGCCTAAGTGATTTTGTTTCTTTTTCTGATTATGCCCATAGCATTAAGCTTCCCTTTCTTGACTTTCCCATCTATAGCAAAGAAGATGTCAATAACGCATTAAAATAAATTAATAGCTTTCATTGACATGTCCAGAAAGATAATACTGGTAGATTGTTTTTTTCCTTCACAGACATTAGATATTTCCAATATGACTGCGTCTAATAGAAAAATGATAGCAGTCAGTCGGTAAGCCCCTTGTGTTTTGTTTTGTTTTTTGAAAAAAGTAAATTTTCTTATCTTCCCCTCCTTCCTCTTTCAAAAGCATTTAAGACTTCTAGCCGTTTTGAGCACAGCAGTGCAAAGTGCCAAATGGACAGAAACGGTTTGTCTTAAATGAGCAAACATAAAAATTTCTGAGTGCATCCCACATAGAGAAACAGGAAGGAGTCTACAAATGCATATTAGATCAGTGGGGACATGCTTACTATGTCTGCATGAGCATGAACCTCTGGCCCAAGCTTTGGAAACGAAGAATGAGCATGCATGTCTAAAAATATAAAGTATACTAGCAAAGAACATAAAGCAAGCACAAAGGAGATGTAAAATTATACAGTGATGCCTTGGTAGTCAACTGCTTTGAAACTCATCAAATTTGGTACTCAACGCATTCTGACATGAAAAGTTTGTCCTGGTACCAGGGGTGGGTTCCGCTTACCTTTACTACTGGTTCACAGCGGGAGCGTGCGTGCATGCACAGATATTCCATGATGACATCGTGACTGGTGGGTGGAGCCTCCCGCCGGTTTCTGGTTCTCTAGAACCAGACTCAACTGGGAGCAACCCACCACTGCTCGGTACTCATTATTTGCTTGGTACTCAACACATAAGCTCAACTTGTTGAGATCAACCACCATAACAGAATAACAGAGTTGGAAGGAACCTTGGAGATCTTCTAATCCAACCCCCTGCTCAAGCAGGAAACCCTATACCATTTCAGACAAATGGTTATCTAATCTTTTCTTAAAAGAGTCTTGGAGCACCCACAACTTCTGGAGACAAGTTGTTCTACTGTTTAATTGTTCTAACTTTCAGAAAATTTCTCCTTAGTTCTAGGTTGTTTCTCTCCTTGATTAGTTTCCATCCATTGCTTCTTGTTCTGCCCTCAGTGCTTTGGAGAATAGCTTGACTTCCTCTTCTTTGTGGCAGCCCCTGAGATATTGGAAGACTGCTATCATGTCTCCCCTAGTCCTTCTTTTCATTAAACCATTCATTATACCCAGTTCCAGCAACTGTTCTTCATATGTTTTAGCCTTCAGTCCCCTAATTATCTTTGTTGCTCTTCTCTGTACTCTTTCTAGAGTCTCAACTTCTTTTTTACATCATGGTAATCAAAACTGGATGAACTCACTGCATTGGTCCTTATGGGAAACATTTGTTTGATACTCATCATTTTTGCTACTTATCGCACCTCCCAGACCCAATTAGTTATGAGGTACCACTGTTCCACACTATCTACCCTGTAAAATATCCAAACTGCCCTTAGAGGCAGTTGATGTAGCTGACTTTTCTTCTATTGATATACTTAGAGCTTAGAACTAGGTCTGTGTTTACATCTGATCAATGTCTCTGGTTCAGCTCTAAAATACTTTCCCACTAATTCTATTTTGTAGAATGGATAGGAAGGCATGATATTCCCCCCCGCCCATTTTTTTTTTGGCCTCGTCTTTGTGAGTGTGTGCGCTCGCCCTTTGTCAGATGTAGACACCCAACCACCGATCGTGCCTTGATAAAGAAAGAACTCTAGTTAGATAATCCACTTTTGTCTGACAACGGAATCGGTTATAGAGGTGCAAATATGCATAAAGCTATTTGGAAAGGCATCCTCGTAGATGTCAGGTTTTATTATGCAGGAAGGTGTCATGTTTGTTACGAAGCTGAGTGCAGATGGCAGAGTGGAGGAAATGGATCACTAATTTTAACAATGATTAATGAACAGAGATAGAAAATGAATTACATTGGACTATTGGAGACCAGGAATATTTTTGAGAAAATTTTGACTCATCTGCTCTGCTGTTCTCTGTAAATTATTTTCTGAAATTCTATATGTTGTCAACAGTTGACTGCATTTTCCATTACTGTCTATTTCTGCTCTTAAGTACTTTTGTGTTATTAGCGATACATAATTTCAAAATACCAATATGCTCTTGATTACTTAGAAAAAAACACCACATAAAACTATGAATATTCCAAGGCTTTAGACGCAGATATCCAATTTTATATTAATCTCCTTCTCTCCTTATTTTATCACTACATTAAGAATGTGGCTAGCAAGGAGGAAATAGGTAGAATTAGAAGGAAAGAGTCAGAATATTTGTGAAAAAAAGCAGATTTTTTTTTCCTTTAAAAATACGATCAGGGTTGCAGTGTTTAGTCGGATTTCCCTTTTCAACAAGCTTTTTGCCCTCATCCATCAAGACCTTAGTGACAACTCATTTTTTAAAATTATTTTTAGTTTATATCTTGTAGTTTAGACAGAATTTAATACCTCTGTTGGATTTATATTGTGGTGTGCCTCTTTGAGCTTCCTAATGGGAAGAAATACTAGGTAAATAAATCTTGTAAATAAATAGGTAGGAAAGATTTTTATATTGCCACTCATCGATTATAATTAGACTAAAAGCTATCCTTTCTCTGAGGCTTATGGCATACAAAATTAAAACTCTTTATGCTAAACTATTGTGTTAGTCCTTACGCTGAAATCTACTTTAGCATTTCCCATGGCTTCCCATCTGGTACGGGAGTGTTCCTTTAATTCAAGTTTTGATTTCCTATATTAATGCCAAGCATTTAGTAGCTCAGAAGAAGGACAATAGGTCCAAATCAAAACACAATAAATGTATTATTTTTTTTAAGCCCTAGGTCTCACACAATAACCCTTTGGGAGGCAAGATAAAGGGAGATTATTTGCACCATCCAGGTGCATATGGTACATTCAAACTACAAGAAGGAGAGGCAGAGTCTGGAGGTAGAGTTAAGAGAGGACTCAGCCTAGAGTTCTTACATTCCCACAAGTGATCCCTCTCCAGTCCCTCTTGAATTTTTTTGAACTCTTATCTAGAACCAATTTAGTGCTGGACAGTAGTTGGCTAGGTTCTTGTATAGCCATAAGCAATGTATTAGCTTAACTGGAGCTTAATAGGTGGTCATAATTCTTCATGCATGATGTTTACCCAGTGGTGAAATCCTCTGAGGTTTGCTACCGGTTCACTGCATGTGCATGCACAGTGCGCACCAAATGCACACTTCATGTTCAGGCGCACTGCAGGCACTACCACGCAGCATGGAAAAAGGAGGCTTAAGAAGGTAAGTAGAACAGCGAGGGCAGGGGGAACAGCTGTGCCGCATGATTTATATTCGCTAGAAAGCAGGATTTCCTGTGAATATAAATCACGCGGCACAGCTGATCGTCGGAAATCCTGGTTTATATGAACCGGTAGCATTTTTTTTACTACCAGTTCAGGCGAACCGGTAGCATTTATTTCTACCGGTTCGCCCGAATTGGTGCAAACCAGTAGCATTTCACCCCTGCATTTACCCATCCCACTAAGTTTTAAAATGATTGATTCAGGTTTAACTTTGTGCATTGGCAGGGCTGATTCAACTGTGGCTTATTTAGTAACAATAACTACAGGTAGTTCTCAACTTACAACCATTCGTTGTAAGTTGAGTGACTGTTCGAAGTTACAATGGCACTGAAAAAGGGGACTTGCAACCAGTTCTCACCCTTGCAACTGCTGCAGCATCCCCGTGGATATGTGATCAATTTGGATGCTTGGCAACTAGTAATTATTTAGAACAGTTGGATATCTGAGATCATGTGGTCACCACTTGCGATCTTCCCAGTGGCTTTTGGCAAGTACAGGCAATGCGAGAAGGCGGATTCACTTAACACCTGTGTAATTCACTTAACAACTGCAGTGATTTGTTTAAAACCAGGCGAAAAAGATTGCAGAATCAGGCATGACTCGGCTACCACCTTACTTAACAATGGAAATTTTTGAGCCTAATTGTGGTCATGGGACGCGATGGCTCAGGGGCTAGGACGTTGAGCTTGTCGATCGAAAGGTCGGCAGCTCAGCGGTTCGAATCCCTAGTGCTGCTGTGTAAAGGGGTGAGTTCCCGTTACTTGTCCCAGCTTCTGCCAACCTAGCAGTTTCAAAAGCACGTAAAAATGCAAGTAGAAAAAATAGGGACCACCTTTGGTGGGAAGGGAACAGCCTTCCGTGCGCCTTTGGCGATGAGTCATGCCGGCCACATGACCACGGAGACGTCTTTGGACAGCGCTGGCTCTTCGGCTTTGAAATGGAGATGAGCACCACCCCCTACAGTCGGCAATGACTAGCACATATGTGCGAGCGGAACCTTAACCTTTATCTTTTAATTGTGATCATACACTGAGGACTAATTGTGTGCAGATTCAATTTGTCAACTGGTCACTGGCTATCAGTATCTGGCTCTGCACATACCAGAGTGCTTGTTACCATTTCAAAGTGGTTTGCTGAGTTAATATTAATCCTGTAGAAGCCATACCCAGCATGGCCTGTACTGTCATGTTAACCCAAAGTTTATTTTATTTGGCTATCTATTCTGGCTTTCTTAACATCAGAATGCTTTCATAAAAAAACCCTATCTCTTTGATTAAGACGATTGCTAATGTTATTGTTGTAAATCTTCATTTGATTTGTCTCCTTTGGCATGCACTACAGATAGTCCTCGACTGGCAACAGTCCGTTTAGTGACCGTACAAAGTTACAACAGCACCGAAAAATGTGACCTATGACCGTTTTTCACACCACCGCAGTGATTCACTCAACAACCGTGGCAAGAAAGGTCATAAAATGGAGCAAAACTCACTTAATAGATGTTTTGTAACAGAAATGTTGGGCTCAGTTTTGCTCCTTTTGCTCCCGAGGAGTCCCTGAAAAAGCATCGCCTGTATGCAAATAGCTAGGAAGCAAGTAAAGCATTTGGTATCTCATAACCTTTCTGGATTAACGGAAGAATTGTTACCATTGACCCAAATCAGTCTAGCAGTGAACCTCTTTGGAATTTAGAAGACTTAAAATGATTCCTGATGAGCTATATGGAATAGATTTACCTGTATCATTTGCATACAGGTTTGCCAAAAGAGCAGAAAACTTGGCTTTCATCTCCCTAGCATTTTAGGGAAGTGTTTTCTCCCATTTTGCCTGCCCTTCAGTTCTGGGGCAAACAGATTGATCTGAAGTTTATCCCTCATTTGAACTAATAGGCAGGGATTTGATCTCTCTCATGGTCTCTCTACATAAGTGCCTCAGGATTGCTAAAAAATCTAGAGAGAAAGAAAATATTAAACCTCTTTATGAATGATTTGGTGTCTAATATTTTGCATGTAATTATGGTCCTGATGGGAACATATTTTAGAAAAACAAGTAGAGGAACAATATGAATCCTGCTCAGGTTACATAGCATATGCTAAATACGGAGAAAACATACACAGTGGTTTAGTGAACAAGGTAGGAAAATGCTCCAGGGAGCCAATTTAAAACGTATCTTAAGGCAAGCATCGCTTTTTGTATCGGCGTCTTTTGGCAAACTATAAAAATTACAGCATTGTCGTCCCCTTCAGAGGTGCTGTGTTTGGTGACAGCTTGTTCCCAGATTTGATACAAATGTGGTATGAAACACTGCAGTTTTCCCATATTAGTTATGGAAGAATTAACCTGGGTTCACCCTGTAGAAACATCAACAAAGCATAATACATCCAGTTTCGTATATCATTTCTGACAGATGAATCGTTTACTTCCAAATATCCAAATGGACATGTGTGCGCGTGGATCCCTTTGGGTATCTGGTATTGATATGCTGGGGTACTCTGGGGTTCAGTGGAATTCAGATGGATCAACGGTGTGACTCAGTGGTGAAATCCAATTTTTTTTTACTACCGGTTCTGAGGGTGTGGCTTGGTGGGCATGGCAGGGGAAGGATACTGCAAAACCTCCATTCCCACCCCACTCTGGGGCCAGCCAGAGGTGGCATTTGCCGGTTCTCCGAACTACTCAAAATTTCTGCTACCAGTTCTCCGAATTACTCAAAATTTCACTACCGGTTCTCCAGAACCTGTCAGAACCTGCTGGATTTCACCCCTGGTGTGACTGTTGAGAGATTAGTGGGTTTTGTTGTGCAGTTGGCTGGCTACTTTGAGAATAGACTCTTGGGCTAGATGGTCCAGGGGTCCATTCCAGCAGGAAACCATTTATATTCTTTATACTCTCTTTGGCAACTAATCACAGATGACGTCTACGACCAAGATAAAGAATCAGTTTCTTTTATACATGTCACCATTGTGCGATGGGAAGTGTGATGGATTTTATGGAAAAACTATTCCAAATTGACCTATTGGCTATTAACAGGCCTGCCCCAAGGATCAGATTCTTCCATTTTCCCCATACTCAGAAAAACTAATAACTCTACTGGGTACACGCATTGAAAGAATATGAGCATATGAAACTATCGTTAGTAAGTAAGAATAGAAATAGCTATTTTGAGGTCTGGTAATTCCAACATTTAAGGAGAGCAATTTTAGAAGAGCAAAGGTAGCGGTCTACTTAAGGTGCTGGCTTGGGTTTTAGTCACCATTTGACAGTGGGTCAAATGTTGGATGACTTTGGGTCAGCCTAACTTACTTCAAGTGTTTATAGCCATGAAGAGGAATATCTTTTAAACCACCTGGGGCTCCCGGAGGCAAGGTAGGATGTACATGTAATTAAAAATAACAAAAAATCCCAAGTACATGTTTCAGTAGCATAATTGCAACTTATTATTGCAGATTCACTTTTACAGAAACACATGCATATTCACATATAATTAACCTTTCTTCAGTAGAAAACGAATCCATGGATGAGTCATGGCTGGTTAATTAGGCTGTAAGGAAAACCCCCTTTATGTATTTGTTGGTCATTTGATTGCATAAAAGACAGCCAGTTGCTCTCATGTAGAGTCAACTTCTACTTTGTCGATGTCTGCAGGAAACCAACATCTGTGTGCCTGAATCTGTGGCTAAATCAATCACAATTGTGTGACGTCCGCTTTGTATGAGAAATTGGCCTAAAGTCATCATCCAACTGAGTTTAGTGTCTGAATAGTAATTTCAATAAAGGAGTCGCTGAGAAACCTGTTCACTTTTAATGCTAGTTCTGTGATTGTATGAGAAGGTTTAGCATGATGCTGGAATAGATCTGAGAACTGCTAACTTGTGAAGGAGGAATTAAACATTATGGGATGCATGAATGAATAGGGGAAAAACCCTAGATTAGAACGTGCCTGGAAATAAGCAGAAATTCACTCTGAAGTCGCTGGAAAGTGTAGAGAGGCACAACTGTGCTTTATAGCTAACATTATGGTCATATTAGCACATGTAATAGAAATTAGGGAACCAGGAGAGATTTCAAAGACATCCAACTTTTAGCTCGTGTCTTTGAAAATCTCCCCTGTTGTTATCAACAAAGCTACTTCTAAGAAGCTGCTAAAACTAAACGTTGATCCTATTATTGTTCCTACCATGAATTATGGAATGTTAGCTTTCACTATTTTAAATTACTCTTCATTTTATCTAGCGGCTTTATTTTTTTAAACAAGAAAAAACTAACACATTTTAGAGGAGTTCCTGACATACATATACATACCAACATATTTTTAATTTTGCCTTCAGGTTTAAGGATAAAAAATTTGGAAGACGAGATTATTTAACCAGCAGTGGGCTTCAAAAATTTTAGCAAAGGGTTCTCTGCCTGGTTGCTGGGTGAGCATGGCCATGGTGGGCGTGGCTTAGTTGGCCTCCTCTACCATGGCGGGGGGGGGGTTTGCCCTCCCTGGGCTCTGGAGGCTTTTCTTGAGCCTCCGGGAGGGCAAAAACGGCCTCCCCAGGCTCTGGAGGCCCTCTGGAGGCCTTTCCAAACTTCCAGTAGGCCCATTTTTTGCCACCCATGAGCCTCCACACCTTGCACTTTCCTGCATCCAAAACGGGCCACATGGAGACTCCTGGTAGAGGCTGGGCTGGGTGGGCGAGGTGGGGCGGAGCCAGCCAGGAGTGGGATTTGGTGGCTCTCTGAACTGCACAGAATATTAGCTAGAGGTTCTCCCGAACCCCTGCGAACTCCCAGCAGTCCACGCCTGCATTTAACCCCAAAGAAAGTGATTGATGCCATGTTAACCCACAAATGTACTTATGTACATCCTAAAAGCTTAATAAATTAGTTCTGTTGATTCACAATATAAATTAACTTAGATGAGAGCTAAATGGGAGCAATCATCTTAGATCAGCTTTAAATTCTGATAGCATATTGCTAAAGTAATCTAGAGCAAAGGTTGGATCCTGCATCCCATGAACCATTGTTGTTGTCAGTTGCGAAGTCGTGTCCGACCCATTGCGACCCCATGGACAACATTCCTCCAGGCCTTCCTGTCCTCTACCATCCTCTGGAGTCCATTTAAACTCATGCCTACTGCTTCAGTGACTCCATCCAGCCACCTCGTTCTCTGTCGTCCCCTTCTTCTTTTGCCCTCAATCTTTCCCAGCATTAGGCTCTTCTCCAGTGAGTCCTTCTTTCTCATTAGGTGGCCAAAGTATTTCAGTTTCATCTTCAGGATCTGGCCTTCTAAAGAGCAGTCAGGGTTAATCTCCTCTAGAACTGACTTGTTTGTTCGCCTTGCAGTCCAAAAGACTCTCAGGAGTCTTCTCCAGCACCAGAGTTCAAAGGCCTCAATTCTTTGGCGCTCAGCCTTTCTTATGGTCCAACCTTCACAGCCATACATTGCAACTGGGAAAACCATAGCTTTGACTATACACACTTTTGTTGCCAGGGTGATGTCTCTGCTTTTTAGTACGCTGTCTAGATTTGCCATAGCTTTCCTCCCCAGTAGCATACATTCTTTGTAATAATTCTTTCCGTTTAAACAGATGGCTACGTTTATATATAACACTAAAATAGGGGTTTAAAACCAGCCTTTGTTGAACAAACTATGTTGGCTTGGTTCACACCCTAAGCTAAATTAAAATGGCTAGACTCTTGCAAATAACCCAATAATGAACTTAATCACATTACGGATTATTGTTCTGAGTGAATCGATGACTTCAAGATGACAATTGCTACACCTTCATTTACGTGTTATTTTAGATCGATGCAGCAAGGGTTTTCTTAAAAGGAAATGACTTAGAGGTTTTTTGTTTAGGTGCCTTTCATTATTATCTTTACCCAGTAATACTATTCTGCTGCAGGTAATCCTTGACTTACGACCACAGTTCAGCCCAAAATTTCTGTTTGCTAAGTGAATTTTGCCCCTTTTTACAACTTTTCACACCAGAGTTGCTAAGTGAATTACTGCAGTTGTTAAATGAGTAACACGGTTGTTAACTTTCCTATCGACTTTTTCTTGTCAGGTTGCAAAAGGTGATCACGTGACCCCGGGACATTGCAACCATCCTAAATAGGAGTCAATGGCCAAATATCTGAATTTCGATCACGTGACCATGGGGATCCTGCAGTGGTCATAAATGTGAAAAATGGTCCTAAGTCCCTTTTTTCCAGTGGCCGTTGTAACTTTGAATGGTCACTAAACAAACTGTTGTAATTTGAAGACGATCGGTACTGGTATGGCAATTTTATTCTTATATTGCATGAGGCTATTACAGTTCCCTGACATTTACCACAATCTGGAAAATTTGAGGGGGAAAAAAAAAGGAAACATTTCCCTTGTCATACTTCTGCAACTTCAGGTAAATAACTGATTGACCTTTGTGGCATTCTGATACTTCACTAATCAGAAACTGAAATCTGTATAACAACACTTCATTTGCTTGATAGACAAAAGAACAATTGCTCTTGAAGTAATGTGATTTCTAAATAGACGCTGCCTGTCAAAAATGAATGCATTAGAAGTAAAATGTAGCTCAAGGAGACAATTAGCAAACAGAGGTGACACTGTAAACAGGTGCACCCATTATTCCCAAAGCTTGTGGCAATATATTCACATCTTTAGACTGATGGAAGATCATGTGACACGGAGGGTTGAATTATCTCGCTGTATCATCTGACTGATGGAGCCTTCTGCAGTTACAGATCATTTAAAAATGCATCCTGCAAATTACGTGGTAAGCAGCGGGAAAAAAAATATTCTGGTCTTGTGCTTTTAGCTTAATGAACAGCATTGGGGGGCTCACAAACTCCATCTATCGTCTCCTTCTCAAGACAGCATAGCATCTCCTTAAGGATCTAAGTAGTCTTTGGAGGGGGAGGGCGAAGGGGCTTTCAAAATGGCAAATATCTAATTACAAAATTGGAGATGATTCCGAAGACGGTTTGGAGGAGAAAAAAATAAGTTTGCCTAACTCAGTGTTGCATTGTAGAAATCTCTCTATGCAGTGGTGGGATTCGAGTAACTTAACAACCGGTTCTCTGCCCTAATGATTTATTCCACAACCAGTTTGCCGAACTGCTCAGAAAGTTAACAACCGGTTCTCCCAAAGTGGTGGCAACCATCACTGTCTCTATGGCCCCTCTGTGCTGACTGGGTAATTCTGGAAGTTGAAGTCCACACTGTAGGAGGCTTAGCTAGAGGGTGGGGTCAAACACATCATCAGTTTGGAGTTGCTGTGCTCCAGTGGTGGGATTCAAATAATATTTAACAACCGGTTCTCTGCCCTAATGACTGGTAGGCCTGTTTTTCACCCTCCCTGAGCCTTTGCATACCCTGCACTTACCTGCATCCAAAACAGGTTACATCACGACTCCTGGGAGAGGTAGGGCGGGGTGGGTGAGGCCAGCCAGGGGTGGGATTTGGGGGGTTCTCCAAACTCCCCAGAATCTTAGCTAGGGGTTCTCCCGAATCCCTACGAACCCCCAGCAGCACATTCCTGCACCTTTCTGATAGCAGGTGTGGCTTCCCCTCAATGAAATCCATTGCTAGCATTCAGCATTCATCAGCAATCTATCTTTCCACTAACTGTTCATTTGTCTGCTTAGATTTTGTGCTGGTGACGCTGATATAACTTGTCTGTTACGCTTTTTCCCAAGGCCTTATGTTATGAAATTACAGAGTGCTATTCTTTATATTTATGAAGGAAGATTGTGTTTTCTGAGTAAATTTGAGGGGGGAAAGTAATCTGTTACCATCTGAAAATCCGTTCTTTATATTCAAGGTTAGTTTTATCTCTTTTCTGTTCTGCTGTGAAACAGAAATCTAAAGCACATTATTATTGTTATTGTTATTACACGCTGATCTTTGATTATGAAAGGCGATCCTTTAGTGTCGTACTTAATGTTATTAAACTGTATTAGGATGGCATTGCACGTATTACAACTCTACACTTTTAGGGCTATTTCTCCAGATCATTTAACACAATTGTTAGCCCTTGAACTATGCTTCAATCTTCCTTTTGTTCACATCAGTCAGACAAGTGATTGAACGGTAAAAGGAAAATGCTATCCACGGTGTTAGTGTGCTTTTTCAAATCTCATCATTGTGGGTTACCTTTTCTAAAATCTTTCCTTTTAACCATGGAGTAAAAGGCATGGTTAATCTATGAGGAGCATGCCCATCATTGCTTGCATTTATATCTGTATGTATTTTTTTTTCTACTGATACTAAGAAATGAACCAGACCTATATCATTTATCAAATAAATATTCATTATGGCTTATTTTAAACCCAAACGAGACAAAGGAGAAGGCCACGAATATTAGGAATTCATCTTTAATAACAACAAATGTTTCTAGTTTGTCATCAACAAGTCGGGAGGGTGGAGATTTGCCCTAAATATTGGTGCATAGTGGGTTATTTCGCCATTCAAGATGCCCCTTGATAAATGCAAGCCAACTGCACAATTGCTCTGGAAAAGTCTCCTGTGACCCTCTAATCTCACTTGGCCATTTTCTTCATCTTTATTAAGAGTTGTTTACTTTCATGGACAAAATCATCCAGAAATGCTAAATGCTGGATTGATTTCAAGCTGATATGTTGATATGGAGCTTCAAAGCCACATGTCTACATGGGTTATAATCTGAGGTACACACATGGAATATAGTTTAGCCATTTTAACTCCCTATTTCCAAAGATCTTGTGAAACAGTGTTGGGCAAGAAAGGCTGAACCTTTCCATGTTGAAATCCATAGCAATCCATAGTAGACTTATGGTGGCCACCTATAGAGCAGGTAGACCTGGAGTGGACTCAAGAGAGGAACCAGCCTAGAATTGTTACGTTCCCACAAATGATCTAAATTCAACCTCTCTAGAATATCATTAACTCTTATCTAGGGGCAATTAGTGCTGACTAGATTGAATTAATTAATTAATTAATAAAACAGAACAGAACAGAACAGAACAGAACAGAATAGAATAGAATAGAATAGAATTTTATTGGCCAAGGGTGATTGGACACACAAGGAATTTGTCTTTGGTGCATATGCGCTCAGTGTACATAAAAAGAAAAGATACATTCCTCAAGAATCATAAGATACAACATTTAATGATAGTCATAGGGTACAAATAAGCAATCAAATCATATTAGGAAACAGTCAATATAAATCGTAAGGATACCAGCAACAAAGTTACAGTCATACAGGCATAAGTGGGAAGAGACTGGTGATAGGAACGATGAGAAGATCAACAGTAGTACAGATTTAGTAAATAGTTTGACAGTATTGAGGGAATTATTTGTTTAGCAGAGTGATGGCCTTCGGGAAAAAACTGTTCTTGTGTCTAGTTGTTCTGGTGTGCAGTGCTCTATAGCGTCATTTTGAGGGTAGGAGTTGAAACAGTTTGTGTCCAGGTTATGTCCAAATTATATCCCAATTAATTTATGTCCAAATTAGGTTTTTAAGTTTTGCGCTTCAGTTTGCCATCCCCAAAGGTTAATGAGTGCTCAAAGTCAAATGTCGCTATTGGGTAACAACATTTCTTATTCCTTAACTTTTACTCTAATTTTATTTTTTCCCCCCTAAAGGATTGAATGGGTGCAGTTTTGGTATTGTTGTTCTTTAATATTAAGAGTATTAAAGTCAGGGACATAGTGGCTCAGTGGCTAAGATGCTGAGCTTGTCAATCAAAAGGTCGGCAGTTCAGTGGTTTGAATCCCTAGTGCCATGTAACAGGGATGAGCTCCCATTACTTGTCCCAGCTTCTGCCAACCTAGCAGTTTGAAAGCACGTAAAAAATGCGAGTAGAAAAATAGGGACCACCTTTGGTGGGAAGGTAAGAGCGTTCTGTGTGCCTTTGGCGTTGAGTCATGCCGACCACATGACCACAGAGACGTCTTATGACAGCGCTGGTTCTTCGGCTTTGAAACGGAGATGAGCACCACCCCCTAGAGTCAGGAACCACTAGCACTTATGTGTGAGGGGGAACCTTTACTTTTATCTTTAGAGTTAATTGATTAGATTCTTGTGCACCAGCATGAGAAATAAATCTTCTTAACTGGAACTTAAGGTATAGACCTGATTCTTTGCTCCTGACACCACATTTCTTTTTGGAAGAAAGTATTATTGTTATATCAAATATACAGGCATGTATGCTTTTAGTATTTATTTAACAGTTTTTTGACTTTTTTAAAAAGGCAAAAATTCAATTCCTTCGCAATGTTTTCTATATGACAGATACCTGAGCTCAGAGTATGCATAATACTGTCTTACCAAAAGAGTAAGCCAAGCCAAAAGTGTAAATTGAGCACTGATGAATAATTTGGTATTGTATTGCTGCTTTCTTAGCTGATAGTTTTAAATATAATGTCTCTTGATATGGAGCCTTAGGTTTGTGATCAGGTACTCAGGTTCTCTGTTGCTCAGTTTTTTGAGCTGAAGAAATAAAGGTGGCATAAAAAATAGATAGATGGATTCCAGGTTTGCAAGAACTCCTCTGTATTTTTTTCGCATCTAAATTCTCAAAAGTGATCAACTTGACCCAAAATGGCTATTGTTGTTTTAAAAATTTTGATGCCTGAATATTGTATGGAGAGCTTTCCACACAAAGTTCAGGTTCTATTTAGCCAAGTTCTATATTGGCTCAACAATATAGAATAGAATAGAATAGAATAGAATAGAATAGAATAGAATAGAATAGAATAGAATTCTTTATTGGCCAAGTGTGATTGGACACACAAGGAATTTGTCTTGGTGCATACGCTCTCAGTGTACATAAAATAAAAGATATGTTCATCAAGAATCATAAGGTACAATACTTAATGATAGTCATAGGGAACAGATAAGCAATCAAATCATATTAGGAAACAATCAATATAGATCGTAAGGATACCAGAAACAAGGTTACAGTTAATTTACAATATAATTTAGACCAGGAAGGGAGTGAAACTATTGGGAAACAATGAGGAGTTGAAAGCCTTTGTAGGTTTACTGCATCCGTTCCTGTTATAAAGTATGAATCGTGGTTTGTTTAAAAGGAAATTCTGCATTTAATCCCCTGTATTTCTCAGTACAATTGTACAATTGCATTGATTTTGATAACATCATTTAGAAATCTATCTGAGGTGCTACGCTGAGAGATAATACAAATTCTATTCTATCCAGGAGATAATGAAAATAGCTTTCTTGTTTTGACATTTATTTGTATCATTACTAACTTTGCTATTTTTCCTATCCCACCTATAAATAAATACACATTTCTTTTGCATCTGTGTTTTACCGTAATGAGCCAAACTCCCAAATGTTTCACAGTATATCATATTCCAGTTGACATGATAGCATATATTTGTCTGTGAATTAGACAATACATATTTAATGTATATTTCATTATGTGGGCCTGAAAAGGCACCTATAGAATATAAAACAAAACATTTTGAACGAGTTGTTTAAAAGTGTTGCCTGTAAATATGGACAGATGATTAATTGTCTATATGTTTGGATAAGTAATAGACTTGTCATACAATTTTCCTCATTCCAAATTTAATTCAAAGTAAGAACTAAATGTCTATGGAGATTGTCAATCATCCAGGTAATTCATGGTTGTTCCAAAGTCCCCCCCCCCACCACAAACTGGACTTTCTTAGTATTTCCTTGAAGACGTTTCACTTCTCATTCAAGAAGCTTCTTCAGTTCTGGCTGAATGGTGGAGAACGAAAGGATTTATATTCTCCACCATTGAGTCAGAACTGAAGAAGCTCCTTGGAAGAGAAGCAAAACGTCCTCAAGAAAAAACAAAACAAAGTCCAGTTGCCTGTTGGGGAAAAAAACCCAAAACCTTTGGGAAAATAAGAGCTACTATATTTTTTTTTTAAAGGAAGAAGTCTTTATTAGGATCAAAGGAAAGAAAAATCATAAAATAGGAAAAATGCTGTGCAGGAATTCCTCGGTTTACAACAGTTCATTTAGTGATTGTTCAAAGTGAAAAAAGTGACCTGTGATCCGTTTTTCCACACTTACAACCGCCCCATGAATAAAATTCAGATGCTTGGCAACTGACTCATATTTATAATGGTTCCAGGATCACGTGATGGACTTTGGTGTCCTTCTGACAAGCAAAGTCAATGGGGAAGCCGGATTCACTTAACAACCAGGTTACTAACAGTGATTCACTTAACAACCGTGGCAAGAAAGGTTGTACAGTGGGCAAAATTCACTTAACAAATATTTTGCACAGCAACGTTGCGCTCCCTTGTGATCGCAAGTCGAGGTCTACCCGTACAGATTGGTTTATAGTTTTTCTTTAAATTTAGAAACAAAGACCATCTTTAGAACTGGCCGGAGACCCCCATACAAGGGACAGCTTTTTCTATACCGTTGGTTCAGATTGTCTGGAGACACACAAGCATCTTATGCAAGTTCGGTTTATATTTGGTTGGTTCTCTGACAAGGGACTCGTAGCAGCCTATCTCCAGAGGACGTTTCCTCGGTAGGATGAATGAGGCACAGGCTGCAAAAGACCTTGCGCATTAGAAGTGCTGCAGAAATGATTAATAAAAATAATAACGTTCTGAAACTGACAGCAATGATGTTTTGTGGGCCTGTGAAGAATGAGGAGCAGCCCTTTAAATGGCCCCCGGAGCCATTTACTCAAGTTGATCGCAGGAGGCTTTGCGACTTTGAATCATCACTCCCTCCTGAGCTCTTGTTCTCCTATTTGTGAATCTGTCTGCTCTTCCAGTTATCAACAAACATGTGTAAAGGAGCCAGCGAATGCACTGTTTTTTTGTTTTTTTTCCCTAGCTGTTGGAAGCTGGGCGAACTGTCACTGTTCCACTTGATCTGCTGTCTTTCCCCAACGGACAGGTTTAGCTGATGTAGAAAATCAGACTTATTAGGGGATATAAGTAATGCAAGTAATCCTGGTCTTACAACAGTTCATTTAGTGACCGTTACTACGGCACTGAAAAAAAGTGACTTATGACCATTTTTTTCCACACTTACCACCCTTGTAGCATCTCCAGGCTCATGTGACCAAAATTCAGATACTTTTTTTTATTTTTTTATTTGCATTTATATCCCGCCCTTCTCCGAAGACTCAGGGCGGCTTACACTATGTCAGGCAATAGTCTTCATCCATTTGTATAC